>NC_090822.1:10148271-10448271 GCF_000390325.3 Nicotiana tomentosiformis | reverse complement strand
ATCAAAAGCTTACCGAATGAGAAGATCAAGATCTCATTAGTTGTTGTGATGGATCTTGCGAGCCATGCATGTTTCGTGACAATATTTTAATAGTCTTCGGCCGCCGGTGGTCGATCTAGAATTTAGACGCTATGGGTTATGAGTTGGATTGAGTTCTGAAATGCATCTTTAATTTTATTAATGTGTTATCGTTATTTTTTTATATATATATATTTATAGTTGAACCTGGAAGCAGTGAGTTTTGCCAAACGTGTGAAACTATTATTGGACTATCATTTTTATGCAGTGGCAGAGCCACCTTACGCTAAGCGGTGTAAATAGTTGTAATCAGAAGTGATTTATGGTGTTACTTTATCTTACCGAGGACATGATCTTTGATAAGGGGTGTGAAGGTCGAGAGTTAGGTTAGAGGGTCTGTAGGTAGTCGAGCATTTTTCTTTTCCATACCAGCAGTATTAGTATTAGTTTTATATCCTATTATTCTTAGATTTCTATTACTACATGTAGTGTCTTTCGCTTCATTTTTTTAATAATATCTTGGTGTTATTATTGTTTGTTGCTACTGCTTTCTTTTAATCTCAACTTGAGCCGATGGTCTATTGAAAATATTCTCTCTACTTTCTCAAGATAGGGGTAAGGTCTACGTAAAAACTACCCTCCAGACCCACTTATGAAATTATATTGGATTTTTAGTTGTTGCAGAAGTAATTTATAGTATTTCTTAGGACTTACGAGTATAAAAATATCATTGCCTAAATTTATATATACAGGCAGTTACATTGACATTGGCATTCTGAACTCATTCTTTCCTTTTGCTAAAATGTTTTATTTCTTTTTTGGATACAATAATAAATACAGTAGCATCCATCTAATAAAGGAGTATTTTATTTCTAATCACCTTTTAGTTTCTATGGTAAAATAAAATGATCAGAAATTAACATATTTCTATCTTCAAAAAGTTGAAATTCTTGGATCAAAACCATAAAAACCTAAATCAACTTTTTATAAGTTACATTCTCTTCATTAAACCTGTTTACCCTAAAAAAACGGATAAAAATTGAATTTATATGTGATTTTAAAAATATGCGGATTAATTCAATACAAATGATAAAAACACGTTAGATTAAACAGATAAAGGATGTAATAAATTGTCAAACCAATTAAGGGAAGTGATCCCGGACTAAGTATCAGCTTAATGTAATGCATGCCTTCGATCTCGGGCTCACAACAATGAATAACTAATGAACAAAAGTAAGGACTTTGAATAAGAGAGAAAATAAGAATATATTGCCTTAATATGCGTGTTACAATGTGTCTAATGAATAGTCAAACTCCTCTTTATATAGTAGGGAGTTTTACTCTAAGTACAATTCCATAAAAGGTAAAAATCTTCTCTTTTGCTAATCACAAATTTTCTGCCGATACGTGCCGAGATTCAAGCCGTGATATCCGGCTGGACGCGGATATCACGGCCAATTGCTAGCCGTGCTCAATTATCTGGCAATGCTCTCCAAAGTTTTGGGGTTCGAATCGGACCTGGAGGATATGACCCAGATTCTTCCAAGGGTAGGTGTTTTGCCCGAACTCCGACTCGAGGGGCTCCTTGCCCCGATTCCTTTTTTTACGATCATGTCTCTGCTCCGTTTACTCCATCGAGAACCGAGGTGTCCAACGAGCTCGGTTTCACCCGTATACAGATAGGCCCCCTCATTTTTCGGAGAGTAGGTTTATTGAAACGACGAGAAACGACATATGCACTTCGATCCCTTCTTCAATACGTCGTGACAGAAACGATAAAGAATACGAAATGTCCCATCAGTCGTATCGTCATGATTTCAAACATAAGTCAGCCACCGGCGGGTCATCCCTAAATGCGAAACGACACGAAACCTCTGTCACACCCCTTTTAATCCAGTGTCACACCCCTTTTCTACACCCCAAAAGATAATGTGTGCGTTATTGTGGATGGTGGGTTAAAGAGTTTCTCCAATTAAAGTGACAAACTTGAATATGGATTATTATTTACAGAGTCGCCACTTGAAATTAATATATTTTTTTTGGGTGTTCCAAGTCACCTTTTGTTTGAATCCCTAGTCAAAGGAAGATTTGACTCTTTTATTATTGGTCTGCAAAATAAAGTCCGGGTAAGGAATTCTGTTGACCGGGGAGAAGGTGTAAGGCATTTTCCGAGTCCCGTGATTCTAGCACGGTCGCTTTATTGACTAAAATTGGCTTGAATTAATTTTGGACAAACTGTGATTTATTGGTTTTCATGTTTTATCTATCCGCTTTTAATTATAAAAATATGAAATTATCTTTGAAATGAATCACTTGTGTTAATCCATTTTGTTTATTTTGCTAAAATCATATCACACGTACGTACACAAAATTAATAGCATTTTATTATATTAAGATTGTTTTGCCCAAAGTTGCGTGAATAGATACTTCGTTTTTAATTTTGGTAATCACTATTATATCACACGAACGTATACATAATCGCGATAAACTAATTAAAGCGCGCCTAAGCCACTCTATCGTTGTTCATTATTCTTCCTAAACTTTAAGATTATTGTAAGGCCATGATTTATGAAATTATTATAGAATACTTTTGTGAGTAATACTAAGAATCTCAAAGTCACTTAATCAAAGATACAACTCACAATTATGCCAAAAATATTTTATTCAACACTGCCGTAGTCTTAAAGTTCTATGGCCCAACTAAATAGTTTATATGATTAATTTAATCCTAAATAGTTAACCAAAATCTATCACACATAAGTCAGATGCAACAACTGAAAATTATAAATTCATTAATAATAAAATGCATGAATATTTAGATAAAGTAACACAAGATATAAAGTTACTACTTACTACATATTTCATGTTCTTAACTAATTAAATAATGGCCTACTCATTTAAGCCAACAAGGAGCAACGAAAGGGAAAGAACCAAGAAAATGAAATCTCTAATACTTCATATAACTCATTCAAACCAAAGTGGGCAAAAACAAAAATGCCAAAATCAGATGGACCACTAAACCATTTTGAACTAATCTAAAACAAGACAAATAAGCAATAAAATAAGGAAAAACGTGATTTAAAATCGGAAAAAAAAGAAATTTATGATTATTAACAGAATTAAACCAGTAAGAGAAATAAATGATTAAATTCAATATCACAAATAAAAGAAATTCACTTCACTGTTCAAAACATTCATCAAATCAAGTCATATACTAACATGCTTAAAAGTAACAATGGAGAAGATGAACCTTAAAGTTGAATCTGAACTTTAAATGTTTTATAACTCTAAAATCCAAATCGAACAGGATATTGACTGAAGCTCTACAACAACCTCGTTAGCTCGACCACGAAACTATACCGATGACCTCGACTGGAAGCCTCGCCGGATCTTCGACAGAGTTTGGTTGCTTGGCTATTTTTCGGAGTTGTCTTGGGGGCTGTTACGAATGGTGTTTTACAACTTGTTTTTTTTTGGAGTTCTCTACTTTTTTCGCCCCCCTTGGATTCATTTTTAACATGCTTTTATGGAGTTTTTGGCTGAAATTTTTTTTGCTGACTTTTTCTCTTTTTTTTTTTTACCTCGTTTTTTGGGGTGGTTGTTGGCTTTTGTTTTGGCTGATTTTAAGCATGAGGTTAGGGGACAATCATGGGGGGACAAAGAGTGGGGAACAATGGAGAGAGGAGTAGGGAGCAAATTGTGGGGGGGGAAAAGCATGGGGGGACAAGGTATGGTGGGGAGAGGACAAGCATGGGGGGACAAGGTATGATGGGGAGGGGACAAGCATGGGGGACAAGGTAGAGTGGGGACACGCGCGGGGGGACAAGGTAAAGTGGGGACACGCGTGGGGGAATGAGAGCAGAAAATATTCAAACACGGTAAAAAATTAGGTGCTCACAACCTCTAATAAATTCTTTTCTCATTTATTCATATTTTACCTTTTGGCCAAGCTTCTACCTTCGAGTTTTCAGGATATCACTACCCCTTTTCACACTTTAATATTTTTATCTCCATTTTTCAAGACTTCTCAGTAAGTTGCAAGTTTTTACCTAATTTTACCCAAATCAACGCACCTGACTTTTCATCTTTCAACCTTTCTTCATATTTTTCAAGTTTTTTCAAGATAACAATGGCTAAAAGTTCCAAATCTGTTCCCCAACAAGTTGCTTCTTCTTCTTCTTCTTCGCAACCGACCATTGAAATCGAGGAGATTTACTCCCGATGTGATTGTTCTCGAGAGGTCTGCTCCTAGCGCGGCTACCGATGAATCAGCTACCGAGCCTCCCTTGAAAATGTTCGTTCTCAGGGGTTGTTCGGTTGCTGATGACTTTAAGGTTGAGAAACTCTCGTCGGTGCAGGGCCGGTGTGAAGGAGTATCAAGATACATATTCTCCATTACCGAAGACGTGAGGAGTATCTAAGTGTTTATACTTATCCCTTCACCTTGGCCCCGATAGATTCGGTTATCTTGAATTTTTGCAAGAGGTACAAAGCATGCTTCGGTCAAATCTATCCGTCGTTATGGAGGATCGTGATCCTCTTTCATTTTTTTGTGAACAAGATCGAATCTCGTCGATTCACCATTGATCACTTATTCAGCCTATACAGTCCCCGAATCATCCGAGGGGAATAATAAGGTTCACATGTCGGGCCAGCAAAGACCCATTCTCGAGCATCGATGAAGACCGGGACTGGGGCTGGCATGTGCGTTTCGTTAGGATGAAGACCAAAGACTTGGTTCCCTCCGAACTCATGCCATTCCCCGAGAAGTGAAACGCATCTCGTAAGTATGGTTTCCATTTGAACGCCATTTTACCTTCATCTTATCTTTTCTTACTGGTATTTGTGGCGGTGCAGTCGTCGCTCGAGTTCCAATTGCTATCCCTAGGCTCAAGGAATGGATCGAGGGCATTTGTTCATAGATGCCTTATTCTATGCATTCATGGTGCACTCTCGAGGGGCCGTTGACAGGCCCGTTCTCACGGTAAGACCCTTCCTCGAATAGGTAACATCAGGCTCTCCCATTCGCATCATATTTAACCTATTTTCTTCACTTTTGCTTTTGCAGGTTTGCCTAAGACTATTGAGCTTAGGCCTTTAGTAGGGGACGAGGATCCATCCGTAGACCCTTCCGCTTTGGGGCAGCCCGGGGTTGTAGTAGGATAAAAGAAGAAAAGGAAGGCTTCGTGGCTCATCCGGGCTAGTTGACCAGAAAATGCCGAAAAAGGAGTCGTCTTAATAATTCGGCAGGCTGACTTCGAGCTTGAAGTTAGTCAACTGATTCCCTGCCCCGAGTGTAGATCCCGGCCACAAGAGGTCGATAGTCATCACTATCCCGAAGGATGCCCGGGTTTTTTCCGCTCCCTTGGGAGTAGCGAGCCATCTTCTATGCCTGGTGACCAAAGAAGACTAGGCGAAAATGAACGAGGTGGAAGTACCTTGCCTGTTCAATGAGGCGTAGCAAGCACTGAATTGGGTAAGATATCATTATGATCTTTCGACCTTTGAATTAGTCCATGATATTTCTCATGTCTTTGTTCTTCTACCCTTTCGCAGGCCTCGGTACTCCATCACGAAAGCTTTCTTCGGTACCGGACCGAGGTTAACCAGCTCGAGGCTGAGATCAAGGATCTTGCCAAGAAAAGAGACATGTATAAGCTTCTCAGTGAGCAGCACGAATGGGTCATCAAGAATCTCTAGGATGGGTTGGATGCGGCTCAGAAGAGCATGCTGACTTGGTCAAAAAGGTAAAGGTTTTTGAAGTTATCAATAAAGACTTAGCCATGGCAAGTAACAACCAAACCTCGTAGGTTCAGCAGAAGATTGACCGGATCGACCAACTCCGAGCTGAAATGAATGAGGTCCAAGTCATGGTCGATGTTTGGAAGGGCAAAATGGACTGGCTGGCTTTGGATAAGGAGACCGCCCAGGCACAACTGGCATCAGTAGAAGTTCAACTTCGAGTGGCAAAAGAGAAGGTCGATAAGCGAGCCCATCTGAACGAAGAACTCCGAGCTCAATTGAACTCGGCCCTGGTAGAGCGAGATGCCCTCGGCAGTGAATGTGAAGCTGTAAAGGCTCAGATGAGCAGAACCTCCACTGATACTGAAGAGATGGTGGCCCAGTATAGGGACGATGTCGAGGCATCCGAGGCTTGTCTGAAAACCACTATTGAGTACATGAAGCGGTTGTCTCGATAGGAGGCCCTCGAAGAGATCCATGCCCGAGGCTTTGACCTTTCTGCCGAGATCAAGGAGGCGAAAAGGCTCAAGGTCTAGGCCAAGAAGCTGGCTGAACCCGAGGATGAAGAAGGCTTTGAGGGCTCCGATATACCTGAAGATGGAGAAGGCTCCGACGGCTCTGGTAACGAGGCGGGTTCTGGTGAAGATCGGGCATAGATGCCTTAGGAATTTTTGTCTTTGTTTTTGCACCTTATACATTTATTTTGTTGAGGTCGTTTTCATTGGCCTTTGTAAAAACACTCTGGAATGTATAAAGTTTTTTCCCTTTTGGCAATTTTCAAGTCTATTACCTTTAACATCCTTTCTACAGTTGCAAAGATTTCAAATGCCTTAGAACAGAATAAAATGTAGTAATAAGTTACTTTTCGGAGGTACGAACAAGACTTTTCCTCGATGCAAGTTTTAACTGAAACTTATGGAGGCTCGGAGTGACCAGAAGCTTTCCCCAATATGTTTGTTTAAATATTTTTTAGACGATAATGTTGCCGAAGGTAACCTTTGAACACGTTTGGAATTTTGTTGAAGGCCTTATGTTTTGATTACAGGCTTCGAACGTCTACGAACTATTTTTAGGGTAGCCGTAGCCTTTTAGGTTTGGGCACTACCTAATAGGTTTTGTGCCTCCGGGTTTCGATAACCCGAGCCATCTGAACTTATCCAGGATGGCAGTCGCTGAGCGTGGGTATCCTTTTGGGCCCGGATAGGGGTGGCCCTCGGACTCGATAGTTCTCGGGTAGGAGTAGCCCTTAGGCTCGACACTTTTAAGAAGAAAAAAATGTTTGTTAGTAAAGTGGAAACTTTCTTTCATTTCTGTGTGTAACGTAAAAAATTGTATAAAAGCTCGTATTGCGGCCGGTATGACCTACTCGATCACGGTTTATTTGACCGTTTGTCCCTTACAACAAATTCTAAGCATCGAGCCTAGACCATTCGAGCACCGAGTTTCTTTCCTTGCTGAGAATCATGACCGGAGGGTGATGGCCCCCAGTATTCGAGGTCGATCTTTGAGTGGACTAGGATACTGCTGATGCAACCGTTGACTCCAATTTAAAATTTGTCTTTGACTCTAAGTTAGCACGATTTATTATTGCCTCATTAAAAACATTACCGGAAAACCCATGTGGGACAAAACATATTCAAGGGGAAAAGAGTGCAACACATGCTTTTAGGCCTAATCAGCTACATTCTCCTTCAGTTGTTGCCTGCAAGTGTTAGCAAAAATAAAAGAAAACGAATGATGGCGCACCTTAGTAGTAGTATCATTTTAAGTGGGTCATATTCCAGTTGTTTGGTAGTTGTGTGACGTTTCCTGCTTCGAGTTTGTAAGAACCTTTACTAATAATCCTGATGAGTCGATACTGACCTTCCCAATTCTGTCCTAGCTTACCTTCGTTCGGGTTTCGGGTATTTTGTGTTACTCTTCTTAATACCAAATCCCCGATGTTGAAATGTCGGAAGTTGGCTCTTCGGTTGTAATATCTTTCTATCCGCTGCTTTTTGGCGGCCAACAGGACTAGAGTGGCCTCGCGTCTCTCATCCAGTAGTTCTAAGCTCATGCTCGTGGCCTTTTCGTTAGATTCTTCGGTTGCATACCGGAACCTGAGGCTCGATTCTCCCACCTCGATCGGTATTAGCGCTTCAGCGCCGTGGACCAACAAAAACAGGGTGGCCCCGATACTGGATTTTGAGGTTGTACGATATGCCCACAAGACTTCGGGCGGGATTTTCTTCCATTTTCCTTTAGCATCGGCCAACATTTTCTTAAGGTTTTAAAGGATTGTTTTGTTTGTCGACTCCGCCTGCCCATTCCCACTAGGGTGATAGGGTGTTGACTAGATCTTCTTGATCCTATGGTCCTCGAAAAATTTGTTTATTTTGCTTCCGATGAACTGTTTCCCGTTATCACATACTATCTCGGCCGGTATACCGAACCAGCATATGATGTGGTCCCAAATGAAGTCGATGACTTTTTTTACCCGGACCTTCTCAAACGCTCGAGCTTCAACCCACTTAGAGAAATAGTTAGTCATAAATAGTATAAATTGAGCCTTACCGGGTGCCCATGATAGGGGACTGACGATGTCCATTCCCCACTTCATGAACGGCCAGGGTGATAGGACCGAGTGTAGTAACTCCCCGAGCTGATGGATCATTGGTTCGTGCCTCTAACGACCATTGCATTTTTGCACGAACTCTATCGCATCTTTCTCCATGTCGATCCAGTAATAGCTGGATCTGATTATCTTACAAACCAACAATTCTACCCCGAATTGTTTTCGAATGTGCCTTCGTGAACTTCCCTATAAACATATCCGGTGTCTCCCGGCCCCAAGCATATGGCGAGGGGGCCATCGAATATTCTTCTGAACAGAGTTTTATCTTCGGACAGGCTAAACCTGACCGCCTTCTACGCAGAGTTCTCGATTCTTTGGGATCTGAAGGCAGCTTTTCGGTCTTCAAATAATCTATATACTTGTTTCTCCAGCCCATGTTAAACTTGTCGAGATTATCTTGGTGTGGCCTTCTTACACTACCGATTTCATAAGTTGTACGACCGTTCCTGAGCTGAATTCATCGTCATCAACCGATGACTCCAAGTTAGCCGAAGCATCGGCTTTGCTATTTTGATCCCGAGGCATATGTTGTAAAGTTCATTCCTTAAATCGATGTAGAGTTACCTGTAGTTTATCCAAATATCTTCGCATTCGTTCCTTTTTCACTTCGAATGTCCCATTGACTTGATTTATCACAAGGAGGGAATCACGTTTAGCCATGGGTGGCTTCAACACGATGCTGACCCATTTGCGTTTGAGGCACCATCCGTAAAGAGGGTCCAGTTCCCCGAGGAAGTCCGTGAGGTTAGCAGCAATTCCTTTTCGACTTCGGGTATTAAGGCCTGCGTGAAGTTGGCCACGAAATCTGCCAAAGTTTGAGTTTAGATGGCGGTCCGCGGTCGATGTTCGATATCGTACCCGCTAATTTCAATGGCCCATTTGGCCAATCATCCCGAGAGCTCGGGTTTGTTCATTGTGTTCCTCAATGGGTAAGTAGTTACGACATATATGGGATGGCATTGAAAATATGGTCTTAACTTCCTGGGGGCGCTTAGTAAAGCGAGCGCCAATTTCTCCAGGTGAGGATACCTCGTTTCGGCCTCGCCTAGAGTCCTGCTAACATAATATATAGGAAATTACGTAACTTCTTCTTCCCAGACTAAGACTCCACTTACTGCTATCTCGGACGTCGCTAAGTACATGTAATATTGCTCGTCTGCCTTCGGAGTATGAAGCAAAAGTGGACTCGAAAGGTACCGTTTGAGTTCTTCCAAAGCTTGCTGGTACTCTAGGGTCCACGAGAAGTTATTCTTCTTCTTCAATAACGAGAAGAACCAATGTCTCTTATCAGAGGACCTTGAAATATACCGACCCAGGGCGGCTATGCGTCCGATTATCCTTTGAACGACCTTGACATTGTTCACCACGGTGATATCTTCTATAGCTTTGATCTTGTTGGGATTGATCTTGATCCCCCGGTTAGACACCATGAATCCGAGGAACTTCCCGGATCCAACCCCAAATGCGCATTTCTCCGGGTTTAGCTTCATATTGTATTTCTTCAGTATGATGATGGTTTCCTGCAAATATTCCAAATGTCCCTCTGCTCATAGGGACTTAACTAACATGCCGTCAATGTAAACTTCCATTGATTTTCCTATTTGCTCTTCGAACATCCGATTTACTAGGCGTTGGTAAGTGGCACCAGTGTTTTTTAGTTCGAATGGCATTACATTATAACAATAGGTGCCGTATCTAGTGATGAAGGAAGTCTTTTCTTGGTCGCCCGGGTCCATCCTGATCTGGTTGTACCCGGAATAGGCGTCGAGAAAGCTGAGTATCTTGTGGCCGACCGTCGCATCAATCATGCGATCGATGTTAGGCAAACGAAAAGAGTCCTTAAGGCATGTCTTGTTCAAGTCTTTGTAGTCTACACACATTCTTAATTTATTTCCCTTTTTAGGCACTACTACTATGTTTGCTAACCAATCCGGGTACTTAACTTCCTGAATGGAACCTATTTTAAGGAGTTTGGATATCTCGTCTTTGATGAATGCATGCTTGACTTTGGACTGAGGCCTCCTCTTCTATTTAACCGGGTGAAACGTTGGATCCAGTCTCAGCTTGTGAGTAGTTATTTCTGGCAGGATCTTTGTCATATCAAGATGGGACCAAGCGAAACAATCTATGTTAGCTATAAGGAATTCAATGAGTTGTTTCCTAAACTCAGGAGTTAGCCCCGTGCCCAAGTATACCTTCTGATCAGGCAAGTGCTCGACCAGTACGACTTGCTCCAGCTCTTCAATCGTTGACTTGGTGGCATCATAATCGCTAGGGGCTATGAACGACCTATGGACTCCGTAATCATCATCCTCTCCTATCTCCTGCTTCTCATGTTCGGTCGGGGCCGGTGTCGGTGATTGCTATTTGGTTCCTTTCCTTGGAACCGAACTTGGGTCCTTTGGTATCGAGAGTGCGGATATCGGGATCACCTCATCGACCGCGAACATCTTTTTTGCGGCCGGTTGTTCTCCGTAAATAGTCTTGATCTCTTCCAGTGTGGGGAATTTCAACGCTTGATGTAGTGTCGAGGGTACTGTCCTCATGTTGTGAACCCATTGTCTTCCGAATAGAGCATTGTATCTCATATCTCCTTCAATCACGTTGAACTTTATTTCCTGAACGGTTCCGTCGGTGTTCACCGGTAGGGTTATCTCCCCTTTATTAGTCTCGTATGCCATGTTTAATCCGTTTAAAACTTAGACTGCATGCACTATTTGGTCTTGTAGACCTAGCTGTTCCACGCCCCTCGATCTGATGATATTGGTTGAGCTACCTAGATCAATTAACGCACGCTTAACTTGAGATTTATTTATGAGTATAGATATTACCAGCGCATCATTATGTGATTGCACGATGCCTTCGGCGTCCTCGTCGTTGAAAGATATGGTTCCCTACGATACTTAATCTCGAGTCCGTTTTTCCCTTGTAATGGACACCTTAGTGCGCTTTAATATCGACCCTTGGGGGACATCAAATCCACCAATGATTATGTTAATGACGTGCTAAGGTTCCTCTTGCTCGATCTGCTTGTTGGAGTCCCTATTCCTGAAGTGAATTTTGGCTCGATCACTTAGAAATTCTCGGAGGTGTCCGTCATTGAATAACCCGGCTACTTATTCTCTCAGTTGTTGGAAATCTTCGGTTCTGTGGCCGTGAGTACCATTATATTTACACATTTGGTTGGGGTTCCTTTGGGCAGGATCAGATTGCAATGGTCGAGGCCACTTAGTATCTTTGATGCGTCCGATGGCTAATACGATGCCGGCAGCAATAACGCTGAAGTTGTACTCCAATAACCTTGGTGCCTCCCTAGACCCTATGGGACTGTAGAAACCATTTTTGCTCATGATTCCCCGGTTATTATGATCTCGATCGCTTCTTCTTTCACTCCTCGTAGGGTTGCGCCCGGACCCATTACCCTTTCGATCTCCATTGTATAGTTGATACCGATCTCTGTTCGATTTTGGTTCATGATCGATAGCTCTTTTAGATCTGTCACTAGTTCTGACGGGATAAACGGACCCGGAAGGGGACCCCGAGTTGGTACCTGTTATGGACGTCGGCCCAAGTTACCATCGGGTATTCTATCAAATTTTGTTTTAACTGTTGTGAAGCCAATGAGCTTTGGGGGTTGAGTCCTTGGGTGAATGCCTGAATGGCCCAATCGTCCGCGACCGGAGGCAGATCCATCCGTTCCATTTGAGTCCTCGACACGAATTCCCTGAGCATCTCGTTATCTCTTTACTATACTTTGTAAAAGGTCTGACTCCTGGTCTCGACCTTAATGGCTCCGGCATGCGCTTTTACAAAGGCATCGATAGCACGTGTAGGAGGTCATATGTTCATTCGGATTAGTTGTTCCATTGTACTTCGGAATTTCGGGCATACAGAACTTCTTTGGGATAAGCTTCGAAGCTGCGTTCGGAGGGAAAGGCTTTTGGACAAATTTCTCGGAATATAGGTCCTTCAATATCGATGGTGCTCCTGGGATTTGATCGAACCTGAAGTTATAGGTATCCACTTTTTGTCGTTGGCTTCGATTTTTTTTATCCCGATTCCATCCGTTTTGTCAGTTTCTCAAGAATCTTTATTATCTCGGGGTTGGTTCCGAGTTCTGCTTCTCCTGGACTTTCTGTAGCCGGTCTATTTCTTCGAGCATTTTCCTGGGATGGCTAGGGCTCGACTCTGCGAGGGGGGCGCCGCTTTGGTTCTGCAACTGGGCTATCACTGCATGTTGAGCCTGTAACATTTCGAAGAACACCCGCAAGTTGATACCATCACCTTCGCCGTCGTGCGTACTTCGGGCTATTGACCGGGCTCCCCCGCAAATGCTGTTATCAGGGTCAATAGGCAAGTTTGCTTCGATAGCCACGTGTGAGTTATATCTACAACTGGGACTCAGTTGGGGTCAACAAGGGGCACCTCGTTGTTAGGCACCACATTGTTGTTCTCGCTGTGGTGGCCGGACTCAGCATCAACGTTCAAATGGGCAGATTGAGAGTTTGATATTTTTAATTTGACCTGAAATTAAAAGCTCAAAGAACAAGTGTAAAATAGAGTGTGTTATGAAAATTTGTATCAAAATTGTCACTATTATCCTTAGCCCCACTGTGGGCGCCAAACTGTTTACCCTAAAAAAACAGATAACAATTGAATTTATATGTGGTTTTAAGAATATGCGGATTAATTCAATACAAATGATAAAAAGCGTTAGATTGAACAGATAAAGGATGCAATAAATTGTCAAACCAATTAAGGGGAGTGATCCTGGACTCAGTAACAACTTAATGTAATGTCTCCCTTCGATCCCGGGCTCACAACAATGAAGAACTAATGAACAAAAGGAAGGATTTTGAATAATAGAGTAAATAAGAATATATTGCCTTGATATGCGTATTACAATATTTCTAATGAATAGTTAGACTCCTCTTTATATAGTAGGGGTGTTTTACCCTAAGTACAATTCCATAAAAGGTAAAAAATTTCTGTTTTGCTAATCACAGATTTTCTATCGATGCGTGCCGAGATTAACGGCGTGACATCTGGCTGGGTGCAGATATCACTGCCCTTTGCTAGTCGTCGATTATCTGGTAATGCTCTCCGAAGTTTTGGGGTTCAAATCGAACCTGGGGGATGTGGCCCCGATTCTTCCGAGGGCAGGTGTTTTGTCCGGACTCCGACTCGAGGGGCTCCTTGGCCCGATTCCGATTTCTTACGATCATGTATCTGTTCCGTTTACTCCATCGAGAACCGAGGTGTCCAACGGGTTCGGTTTCAACTTTCACCCGTATACAAAATCAATAAAAATAAAATTAATAGGAAAACTTCTCGCGTGGAACCTAGCAATAAAACTAACTCAAACGAAAACTATTTATTTTCCTAATTGGGAATCTCTTCTTTGAAAATTTAGACCGAGACAAAACATTTTTTCTTTGATTCTGCTTTAATACTTAACCAAAATTAATTGTTTCTGTTTGAAAGTTTTATATTGAAGTAACTCCAAAATCCAAGTATAATTCTATACGTAACTCAAGAAATTTAAAAAATGGAGTGACTTGCTGACTTTACTGCGGGAAGGTTAAAAATGACAATCTGTACAAGGTAGAAAGCGAAGGTCTAGTGAAACTGGCCGACCAAATATATCCAGATTTTACAGGATTTATTTTTTGGTAACTTTCTTTTCGTAATTTAAACTCACAAGTTTTATCTAAAGTGTTTTTCTACAATTTTCATAAGGTTTTAAGTTTTATTAGTTAACGGTGTTAAAAATATTGCTAAAATTGTGTTACCTATTAAGTAATTAAAGGTTAATTTTCTAAAATTATCTAGTAATATGATAAAGTTAATAATTAACCTCCTATTACGAATTAAATTCCCGAATAATGTAATCAGAGGCGGGCCCAAGATTTTAACGCGATAGAAGCATCCATATTCTGCTCAATCAGGGCTCCCTAAAGGCTTTTAGGTGTTCAGGGTTGTTTACCCTAAAAAAACGGATAATAATTGAATTTATATATGGTTTTAAGGATATACGGATTAATTCGAAATAAATGATAAGTGGCGTCAGATTAAACAGATAAAAGACGTGATAAATTGTTAAACCAATAAGGAGAATGATCTCGGACTCAGTAACGGCTTAACAAAGAGCTTGCCTTTGATCTCGGGCTCACACTAATGAAGGCTTGATGAACAAAAGCAAGAACTTTGAATAAGAGAGAGAATAAGAGTATATTATCTTGATATGCGTGTTACAATATGTTTAATGAACAATTAGTTTTCCCTTTATATAGTAGGGGAATTTTACCCTAAGTATAATCCTAAAAAAGGATAAAAATATTTCTTTATGCATGTCACGACCCAAAATCCACTATAGGTCGTGATGGCGCCCAACGTCGCCGTCAGGCAAGCCAACAGTGAATTATTAACTTAATTACTCATTTCATTATTTTTAAAATCATAAATCCCATTAAATAAATAGACTGAGATCTGATACTCGTAGAAACCTGTGATTTTCTTTACCAAATTTCGTATAAAATATAAATTACAAGGTAAAATGATAATAATAACATGAACTACAATAATGAACATCCACTAGGAACCCCCAAAATCCAGTGTCACAAGTGCATGAGTATCTACTAGAAGGTACAATAACAATACGACATCTGTCTGGAGTACAAAACTGATAGGATAATGTAACTAATTAAGAGGGAGTTTACGTATGTTTCGGGTCATAATATGGAATTCAGCTCACCGTGAAGTCCCCGCAATAGCCGCGCCTTTGCGCCCCAAAGACCAGCAGACATATATATATATATATACATGCACAATAAATGCAATAAGTGTAGCATGAATACGTAAATCAACGCATACCCAGTAAGTATCTAGCCTAACCCCGGAGAAATAGTGACGACGGATCGACATCGACACTTACTATTGGTCCAATAAATAAAATACAGTAGGAAGTAAACAAATATGAGGCAGGGTAAATAAACAGTATAAACAAATATAGGTACGTGGTACAATTCTCCTCTAAATAGTAAACTCAAGCTTTCAATTACCGTCACCTCCTCAACCGGAGTATATATGTAAAATGGTTTCCACCAGATAGGTCGTCACAACTCAAATCGGGAAAACTCACAGATATGATGGCTTATTGTCAAATATTATGCATGACGCTGCCGAGGAGAAAGGCTCGATCTCATAAGAGTGTTTCATGAAACTACCGAGGCGAACGACTTGATCCCATAAGAGTATTTATAGAAATACCAAGGCGAACGACTCGATCCCATTAGAATATGATGTTGCCGAGGCGAACAACCCGATCCCATAAGAATATGATACTGCCAAGGCGAACGGCCCAACTCATTAAAATAACAAGCTTTAACGGGTCTTTGACCCCATTCACGAATATATATATGTGAGTTGTGAAATTTAAAGAACCTTTTCAATGAAAACGCACAACGCGAGAGAAATTCATAAGGGAAGCACAATTATTCCGCGGCTAATCAAGTAGCTCGTCAAATATCTTACAATAGCGAGTCTACCACTCTACGAAAGCCTAGTCTCAAGTCGTAACACAAAATACAGGAATTAAACAGGCAAGGATAACTCAAATAGTACAATTAAAACATGGCGTAAACCTAAGTCTACCCGGACAAATAAGAAATCCTAGCATACGCACGGACACTCGTCACATCATACATGCGTAGGTCCCACAACATGTAGCACATAAGAATATAACACCTACGAGGTAAATTCCCCCTCAAAGGATTGGACAAGAGATTTACCTCACTCTGAAATTCCATAACCGGCTCCAACGCCTCTCTAACACCTCAAACCGATGTCCATCGATTCGAATGCATCTCTTAAGTACATTTTCCCTTTGAACGCCATTTTACGTTCATCTCCTTTTTTTCTAACTGGCACTTGTGGTGCTACAGCCGTCGCTCGAGTCCCAAATGCTATCCCTCGGCTCAAGGAGTGGTTTGAGGGCATTTGTTCACAGATGCCTTATTCCGAGCGCACATGGCACAAACTATTGAGGGGCCGGTGGGAGGATTGATCTCATGGTAAGACCCTTCCCCGAATAGGAAACATCGGGCTCTCCCTTTCGCATCGTACTTACTCTCTTTTCTTCACTTTTCTTTTTGTAGGTTTTCCTAAGACCTCTGGATGAGGCTTAGAGGGAGGCTTCGAATCTGAGGCGTGAACATGCCGATCTGGTTGAAAAGGTAAAGGTTTTTTAAGTTAGCAATGAAGACTTATCCATGGCGACTAACGACCAACACCCGCAGGTTCAGCAGAAGAATGACCGGATAGACCAACTTCGAGCTAAAATGAATGAGGTCCAAGCCATGGCCGATGGTTGGAAGAGCAAAATGTACTGGCTGGATTTGCAGAAGGAAACTGCCCGGGCACAACTGGCATCAGTAGAGGTTCAACTATGAGTGGCGAAAGAAAAAACCGACAAGCGGTTCCAGTTGAATGATGAACTCCGATCACAATTGAGCTCGGCTCTGGCAGAGCAGGACGCCTTCAGTAACAAATGTGAAGCTATAAAGTCTCAGCTTCGCACAACCTCCGCCGAAGCTGAAGAGATGGTGGCCCAGTATAGGGCCGATGTCGAAGCAGCCGAGGTTCGCCTGAACACTGCTTCTGAGTTCGTGAGGCTATTATCCCGGAGGGAGACCCTCGAAGAGATCCACGCCCAAGGCTTTGTCCTGTCCGCCGAGATCTAGGAGGTGAAGAGACTTGAGATCGATGCCAAGAAGCTAGCTGGACCCAAGATGAAGAAGGCTCCGAGGGCTCCGAAGAACCCGAAGGCCCCGGCGGCTCTGGTGACGAGTTGGGTTCTGGTAAAGATCAGGCGTAGATGCCGTAGGATTATTTTATTTTGTTTTTTTATCCTGTACATATATTTTGTTGAGTCCATTTTTTGTTGGGCCTTTGTAAAAATATTCTGGAATATAAAATATTTCCCTTTTGGCAATATGCAAGTCTATTATCTTAGCATCTTTTTACGATTGCAAATATTTCTAATGCCTTAGAGCATAATCAAACGTAGTAATAAGTCGCTTTTCGGAGGTCTGAACAAAACCTATCCTCGATGCAATTTTTGCTCGAACTTGTATAGGCTCGGAGTAAACAAAAATTTCCCCAAGATGCTTCTTTAAATGTTGTTAGGTTATATCTTTGACGAGGGTAACCTTTGAACAGGTTTGGAATTTTGTTGAAGGCCTTATGTTTTGATTACGGACTTCGGACGTCTCCGAACCATTTTTAGGGTGGTCGTAGCCTTTCAAGTTTGGGCACTGCCTAATAGGTTTTGTGCCTCATGATTTCGATAACTCGAGCCACCCGAGCATATCTCGGAAGGCAGTCCCAAAGTCAGGTTAGCCCTTTGGGCTCGGATAAGGGTGGCCCTTGGGCTCGACAGTTCCCAGGTAGGAATAGCCCTTAGGCTCGATACTTTTAAGAAGCAAAAAATGTTTGTGAGGAAGGTAGAAACTTTCTTTTATTTCTGTGTATAACGTACAAGATTGTAAACATGTAAAGGCTCGTATTATGACCGAGGTGACCTACGTTGGCACGGTTCATTCGATCGTTTGGCCCTTACAATAAATCCTAACCACCGAGCCTAGACTATTCGAACACATAGTTTCCTTTCTTGCTAAAAATCACGACCCGAGGGTAATGGCCCCCAGTATTCGAGGTCGATCTTCTAGTGGGCTCGGATATTGTTGATGCAACCATTGATTCCGATTTAAAATCGGTGTTCGACTCTAAGTTAGCACGGTTTATTGTTTCCTCGTTAAAAAACCTTGCTGGAAAATCCATTTGGGACAAAATCAGTTCAAGGAAAAAATAGGTCAACGCGTGCTTTCAGACCTAACATCTACATTCTCCTTTGGCTGTTGTCTGCAAGTGTTAGCCCAATTCGTAATATAAAAAATAAAGAAAGTGAATGAGGTCGTACCTTAGCAGTAGTATTGTTTTAAGTGAGTCACGTTCCAGTTGTTTGGTAGTTGTATGCCGTTTCCTACTTCGAGTTTACATGAACCTTTACCGGTAATTCCAATGACTCAAGATGGACCTTCTTAATTCGGTCCTAGATTCCACACATTCGGGTTTCGAGTGTTATGTGTTACTCTTCTTAACACCAAGTCCCGATGTTGAAGTGTCGAGGTTGGCTCTTCGGTTGTAATATCTTTCTATCCGTTGCTTTTGGGTGGCCAACCGAACTAGAGAAACCTCACGCCTCTCATCCAATAGTTCTAGGCTTGTGCTCATTGCCTCGCCGTTTGATTCTTCGCTTGCATATCAGAACCTGAGGCTCGGTTCTCCCACCTCGATCGGTATTAACGTTTTGGCGCCATAGACCAACAAAAATGGGGTGGCCCCGGTGCTGGATTTTGAGGCCGTGCAGTATGCCCACAAGACTTCAGGCAGGATTTCCTTCCATTTTCCTTTGGCATCGGCCAACCTTTTCTTAAGGTTTTGAAGGATTATTTGGTTCGTCGACTCTGCCTGTCCGTTCCCACTAGGGTGATAGGGTGTTGACAAAATCTTTTTTATCTTATGGTCTTCGAAAAATTTGCTTACCTTGCTGCTGATGAACTGCTTACCGTTATCAGATACTATCTCGGCCGGTATACCGAACCGGCATATTATGTGGTCCCAAATGAAGTTGATGATTTTTTTTCCTGGACCTTCTCAAACACTTGAGCTTCGACCAATTTAGAGAAATAGTCAGTCATAAATAGTATAAATTGAGCCTTACCGGGTGCCCATGGTAGGGGAACGACGATATCCATTTTCCATTTCATGAACGGCGAAGGCGATATGACCGAGTGTAGTAACTCCCGAGTTGGTGGATTATTCGTGCGTGCCTCTGACAGTCGTCGCATTTTCGCACAAAGTCCTTCGCATCTTTCTTCATATTGATCCAGTAATAGCTGACTCTGATTATCTTATGAACCAACAATTCTGCCCCCGAATGGTTTTCTTAGGTGACCTCGTGAACTTCCCTCAAAACATATTCGGTGTCTCCCGACCCCAAGCATATGGCGAGTGGGCCATCGAATGTTCTTATGAACAGAGTATCTTTGGATATGCTAAACCTAGTTGCATTCGTGCGCAGAGCTCTCGATTCTTTGGGATTTGAGGGCAACTTCCCAGTCTTCAAATAGTCTATATACGTGTTTCTCCAGTCCCAAGTTAAACTTGTTAAGTTTATCTCGGGATGGCCTTCTTCTACTACTGATTTCATGAGTTGTATGACCGTTCCCGAGTTGAATTCATCGTCATCAACCGATGACCCCAAGTTAGCCAGAGCATCTCTTCGCTTTTTTGATCCCGGGGCACGTGTTGTAAGGTCCATTCCTTTAATCGACGTAGTGTTACCTGTAGTTTATCCAAGTATCTTCGCATTCATTCCTCTTTCACTTCGAATGTCCCATTTACTTGATTTACCACAAGGAGGGAGTCGCATTTAGCTTCGGTCACTTTAGCCCCTAGGCTTTTAGCTAATTCGAGACCAGCAATCATGGCCTCATACTCGACCTCATTGTTAGTCAATTTCACAGTTCTAATAGATTGCCTAACTATGTTACCCGTAGGCGGCTTCAACACAATACTGAGTCCGAACCCCCTTGCGTTAGAGGCACGATCCATAAAGAGGGTCCAGATTCCCGAAGAGGTCCCCAAGTTTAACAACAATTCCTTTTCGACTTCGGGTATTAAGGCCGACGTGAAGTCGACTATGAAGTGTGCCAAAATTTGAGATTTGATGGCGGTTCGGGGTCGATATTCGATATCAAACCCACTAATTTCCACTGCCCATTTAGCCAATCATCCCGAGAGCTCGAGTTTATGCATTATGTTCCTCAATAGGTAAGTAGTTACGACACATATGTGATGGTATTGAAAATTTGGCTTTAACTTCCTGGAGGCACTTAGCAAAGCGAGCGCCAATTTCTCTAGGTGAGGGTACCTTCTTTCGGCCTCGACTAGAGCCCTACTAATATAGTAGATAGGAAATTGCGTACCTTCCTCTTACCGGACTAAGACTCTACTTATCGCTATCTCGGGTACCGCCAAGTATAGGTACAACTACTCGTCCGCCTTCGGAGTATGAAGCAAATGTGGACTCGAAACGTACCATTTAAGTTCTTCCAAAGCTTGTTGGCACTCCGAGGTCCACGAGAACTTATTATTCTTCTTCAATAATGAGAAGAACCGATGGATATTATCGGAGTACCTTGATATGAACTGATCCAGGTCGGTTATGCGCCTGGTTAGCCTTTCAACGGCCTTGACATTGTCCACTATGGTGATGTCTTCTATAGCTTTGATTTTGTCAGGATTGACCTCGATTCCTCAGTTGGACATCATGAATCCAAGTAACTTCTCGGACCCAACCCCGAATGCGCATTTCTCCGGGTTCAGCTTCATATTGTATTTCTTCAGTATGTTGAAGGTTTCCTGCAAATGCTCCAAATGGTCCTCTACTCGCAGGGACTTAACTAACATATTGTCAATGTAAACCTCCATTGATTTTCCTATTTATTCTTCGAACATTCGATTTACTAGGCATTTGGTAAGTGGCACCGACCTTTTTTAATCCGAACGGCATTATGTTATAATAATAAGTGCCGAATTTAGTGATGAGGGAAGTTTTTTCTTAATCGCCCGGGTCCATCCGGATTTGGTTGTACCCTGAATAGGCGTCGAGAAAGTTGAGTATCTCGTGGCCGGTTATCGCATCGATCATGCGATCGATATTTGGCAAAGGAAAAGAGTCTTTAAGGCACGCCTCATTCAAGTCTTTGTAATCTACCCACATTCTTAATTTATTTCCCTTTTTAGGCACTACCACTACATTAGATAACCAATCCGAGTACTTAACTTGCCAGATGGAACCTATTTTAAAAAGTTTGGATATTTCATCTTTGACGAATGCATGACTGACTTCGGAATGAGGCATCCTCTTCCGTTTTACTGGGCGAAACTTTGGATCCAAGCTCAGCTTGTGAGTAGTTATTTCTGGAGGGATCCCTGTAATATTAATATAGGACCAAGCGAAATAATCTATGTTAGCTATAAGGAATTCAATGAGTTTTTTCCTAAGCTCGGGGGTTAACCCCATGCCTAGGTATACCTTCTGATCGGGTAAGTGTTCCATCAATATGACTTGCTCCAGCTCCTCGACCATTGACTTGGTGGCATCGAAATCGTCAGGGGCGATGAATGAATTGGGAACTCCGTAATCATCATCCTCACATGCTTTTTGCTTCTCCAATTCGATCGGGACCGGTGTCTGTGATTGCTATTTAGTTTCTTCCTTCCCAATCGACTTCGGGTTCTTTGATGTCGAGAGGGCGGATATTGGGATCACCTCATCGACTGCAAACATCTCTTTTGCGGTCGGCTGTTCTCCGTAAACTATTTTGATCCTTCCCGGTGTGGGGAACTTCAATGCATGGTGTAGTGTCGAGGGTATTTGCCTCATGTTGTTAATCCATGGCCTTCCGAATATAGTGTTGTACCTCATAACCCCCTCGATCACGTAGAACTTTGTTTCCTAAATGGTTCAGGCGGTGTTCACTGGCAGGGTTATCTCCCCTTTAGTAGTTTCACATGCCATGTTGAATCCGTTTAAGACCCGGACCGCGGGCACTATTTGGTCTTGTAGACCCCGCTGCTTTACGACCCTCGATCTGATGATATTGGCCGAGCTACCTAGATCAATCAACACACGCTTAACTTGGGATTTATTTATTAGTATAGAAATTACCAGGCATCGTTATGCAGTTGTTGAGGTTTTGTTTTTAAGATGAAATATTCTTAAAATGAGGGTGAATGGGAAATGGAGGAAAATGAAATTTTGAGTAAAATTTTAAGTTTCCCCCTCTTGACAATGAGACATTGTCCCATATTGGAAGAGGAAGACATTTTTGGTGGGTATATATATAATTGCTCTTCTTGTAGCTCTTAAAGAGTTAAGAAGAAAGCAAGCCTCGCGCCGTCGTCGTCATCGCTCGCTCGGCTTCGGCTACGGCTTTGGATTTGGATTTGGATTTGGATTTGGATTTGGTCAAATGATCGATTGATTGATTAAATTTTTGGACCAAATTTATTTGTTAATAGTAAATATTAATGTAAGATTATCCGCATTTGTAACGGATATTTTCCAATCCGTGTATTGACCATTTGGCAGTCGCCTAATGCTCTTCCCACCATGAATGTGCTTGCTCCACAAACATGAAGTGCTTGCTCCACCATGGAGGGTGGACGTTTGGTCTTCTTCAACACTGGCTGCTATATATATGTGCAGCAGATGTTGAAGAAAGACACTCAACACACAACACACAATTCGCTCAACAAATTGGCTATACATTGCACTCCTTCCTCTCAGCATTTCCATACGATTTTCTGAGTTTCTACTCCTTCGTCCTGCATTGTTTTTAACTTCAAACAAAGCAACTGTAAGTGTGATTTGCTACCGAACTTTGTGTTCGCTGAAACACTGGGGGTTTGAAGTTATGCTATACCAGTGTGTTATTCGTTCTATCCTGGGAGGAAATAATCCATTACCTTGGGTACTAGGAGGGGATTAAATTCTTTAAGGAAACACTGTGAATTCAGTGGGCTCGAATTTATTACTGTTTCATAACGTTAACTTATATTTTGCAGAATTATTATTTACAAATACAACAATATTGGCGGGGATAACAATCTTAAGGAATTTAATATTTATTTCTGTATTTGTGTTATTCTTATTATTCTGCAAACTAAAACCTTTGTGGTTTGTGTACTCCCGTTTTGGAGAGTTAAGCCTTCGTGGCGTTTTGTTGGATATTAAAATCTACGTGATTTTTACTCCAGTTTGAAAACGTGTATTAAACGTTTGTTTGTGTCATTCTTTTACAGAAAAAATGATGACTGAAAGCGAAAACCAAGCTGTTCCGATGGTAACTGCCAACGCATCGACAAGCCGAACACCGGCGTTGGCACCGGCAGAAAAATTCGGAAAATTTTTCGGGATTGATTTCAAGCGCTGGCAGCAGAAGATGTTCTTCTACTTAACTACGTTATGTCTACAGAAGTTCATCAAGGAAGATGTTCCTGATCTGCCAGATAAAACTCCAGAGAATGAACGCTTTCTCGTGATTGAAGCGTGGAAGCATTCTGATTTTTTATGCAAGAATTATATTCTTAGCGGACTGGATGATAATCTGTATAATGTATACAATAGCATGGAGACGTCAAAAGAATTGTGGAATGCACTTGAAAAGAAATATAAAACTGAAGATGCCGGGATGAAGAAATTTGTTGCCGCAAAATTTTTGGACTACAAAATGGTAGATAGCAAGTCTGTTATTACCCAAGTCCAGGAATTGCAAGTGATTATTCATGATCTACTTGCTGAAGGTCTTGTCATCAACGAAGCATTCCAAGTAGCAACAATGATTGAGAAGTTGCCTCCGTTGTGGAAGGACTTCAAAAATTATTTGAAACACAAACGAAAGGAAATGTCCCTTGAAGATCTCATTGTTCGGTTGAGAATCGAAGAGGACAATAAAACTGCTGAAAGGAGAGGCCGTGGAAATTCAACAATAATGGGAGCAAATATTGTTGAAGCTAACAAAAAGAGGAAGAAGGCTTCTGGTCCGAAATATAACCCAAGCAAGAAGCGGTTCAGTGGAAACTGCTACAACTATGGGAAAACTGGACACAAGTCTACGGAGTGTCGTGCTCCGAAGAAAGACAAGAAAAGAGGTCAAGCAAACATGGTAGTAAACCATGATGATGTTGATAACTTGTGTGCCATGCTTTCTGAATGTAACTTGGTGGGAAATCCTAAACTGTGGTGGTTTGATTCAGGAGCCACTCGCCATGTTTGTGCAGTTAGAGAGGCTTTTGCTATTTATGCTCTTGCTGAACCCGGAGAGACAGTTTATATGGGAAATGCTTCAACAACAAAAGTTGAAGGATATGGGAAGATATTTCTAAAAATGACTTCTGGCAAGGTCATGACTTTGAACAATGTCCTTCATGTTCCCGAAATGAGAAAGAATTTAGTCTCTACTGGACTTCTTGTTAAGCACGGTTTTAAGTGCATTTTTGTGTCCAACAAGGTTGTCATTAGTAAGAATAAAATATTTGTAGGAAAATGTTACCTCACCGAGGGCCTTTTCAATCTAAATGTAATGGTTGTGGAAAATAATAATAATATTTCAGCTTCTTCTTACTTACTTGAGTCAAATGATTTATGACATGTACGTTTGGGTCATGTCAATTATAAAACCTTACGGAAAATGATTAACTTGGAAGTACTGCCCAAGTTTGAATGTGAAAAATCAAAATGTCAAACATATGTGGAATCTAAGTATGTTAAACATCCTTATAAGTCAGTTGAAAGGAATTCAAATCCTTTAGACTTAATTCACACAGATATTTGTGACATGAAGTCAATACCATCTCGCGGTGGAAAGAAGTATTTCATAACTTTTATTGAAGATGGTACTCGATATTGCTATGTTTACTTAGTGAATAGTAAAGATGAAGCAATAGACGCATTCAGGCAATACAAAAATGAAGTTAAAACGCAACTTAACAAGAAAGTAAAAATGATAAGAAGTGATAGGGGTGGTGAATATGAATCTCCTTTTGAAGAAATATGTTTAGAATATGGAATTATTCATCAAACAACAGCCCTTACATGCCCCAATCTAATGGGATTGCGGAAAGAAAGAATCGCACATTAAAGGAGATGATGAATGCGTTGTTGATAAGTTCTGGTTTGCCACAGAACTTGTGGGGGGAAGCCATTCTTACGGCTAATCGAATATTAAATCGAGTGCCCCATAGCAAAACACAATCCATTCCATATGAAAAATGGAAAGGAAGGAAGCCCAACTTGAATTACTTTAAAGTGTGGGGGTGTTTGGCAAAAGTGCAAGTTCCTAAACCCAAAAGGGTAAAGATAGGACCGAAAACCGTTGATTGTGTTTTCATAGGATATGCGACAAATAGTAAAGCATATCGATTTCTGGTTCATAAATCAGAAAATCCCGACATTCATAATAATACGGTTATAGAATCAGATAATGCTGAGTTCTTTGAAAATATATATCCGTATAAAAAGGAATGTGAGTCATTTGGTGAAGGATCTAAACGACCTCGGGAAGAAACAAAAGAAAGTACATGTAACCAGGAGGATCCAAGACGTAGTAAACGTCAAAGAACGTCTACTTCATTTGGACCGGATTTTGTGACTTTCTTATTGGAGAATGAGCCTCAAACATTTAAAGAAGCTATGACTTCTTCGGAATCATTGTTTTGGAAAGAGGCAGTCAATAGTGAAATAGAATCCATATTGAACAACCATACATGGGAATTGGTTGATCTTCCTCCTGGAAATAAACCTTTGGGTTCTAAATGGATTTTTAAGAGAAAAATCAAAGATGATGGCACTATTGATAAATTCAAGGCAAGGCTCGTAGTCAAAGGGTATAGACAACGAGAAGGTCTAGACTACTTTGATACATACTCTCCAGTTACAAGAATTACGTCCATACGGATGTTAGTAGCATTAGCTGCAGTGTATGGTCTTGAAATTCATCAAATGGATGTTAAGACGGCCTTCTTAAATGGAGAGTTGGAGGAAGAAATTTACATGGAACAACCTGAAGGGTTTGTGGTTCCAGGTAAAGAAAAGAAGGTATGTAGACTTGTTAAGTCTCTTTACGGACTAAAACAAGCACCCAAACAATGGCATGCGAAATTTGACCAAACAATGTTGTCAAATGGTTTTAAGATAAATGAATGTGATAAATGTGTGTACATTAAAAATGTTCCAAATCACATAGTCATTGTTTGCCTATATGTGGATGATATGCTGATAATGAGTAATGACATTGCCAACATAAATGCTACTAAGCGTATGCTCAATAGCAAGTTTGATATGAAAGACTTGGGAGTTGCTGATTTAATTCTGGGAATTAAGATCCATAAGACTCCTCAAGGTCTGGCATTGTCACAATCTCATTATATTAAGACAGTACTTGAAAAATTCAAGCACTTGGGCTTTAAAGTTGCAAAGACTCCAATTGACGTGAATCTTGCATTAGCAAAGAACAAAGGCCAAAGCATATCACAATTGGATTATGCTCGTGTGTTGGGATGCTTAATGTATATCATGAATTGTACACGACCAGATATAGCTTGTGCTATAAGTAAACTGAGTCGATATACGAGCAATCCAGGCCAATCTCATTGGATGGCAATGAAACGAGTTTTGGGATATTTAGAACATACCCAGAACTTTGAATTGCACTACAGTAATTTCCCTGTGGTGATTGAGGGATACTGTGATGCAAATTGGATCACCGGTTCAACTGATTCTAAGTCCACGAGTGGATATGTATTCACTATTGGTGGAGGAGCGGTATCTTGGAAGTCGTCCAAACAAACATGTATTGCCCGCTCTACAATGGAGGCTGAATTCATAGCCTTAGATAAAGCCGGTGAAGAAGCTGAATGGCTCCGGAATTTCTTGGAAGACATTCCATTTTGGCCCAAACCGTTGGCACCAATATGCATACATTGTGATAGTCAAGCGGCAATTGGAAGGGCTGGGAGCGTTATGTATAACGGTAAATCTCGTCATATACGACGAAGACATAAAACCGTTAGGTAATTACTCTCTAGAGGAATTATCACGATTGACTATGTAAAGTCAAGTGATAATGTGTCGGATCCACTTATAAAAGGCCTAACTAGAGAGGTAGTTGAGAAATCATCAAAGGGAATGGGGCTATGGCCGAGAACAAGTCATTGTGGCGGTAACTCTACCTAGAAGACTGGAGATCCCAAGATCTAGGTTCAAGGAGATCAAACAAAGTCATTAATGACGGTTCAACATTGTCAAATAAAATTTTAGTCCGTTCTCGTGATGAGACAATGTTCAGTACCAAGGATAAAGCATTAAGGCTTTTTAATGATTTCTAAATTTGATACGGGGTATATCAAATAGTGTATCTACAGGATGACACGTTTAGGAATCACCTATGTAAGTGTGAAGTGTTAGCCGCTTCAAGGAGAACTTTGTAAGGCCAGTTCTCTACGCACTTATGAAACCAGGCGGTGTTCATGGCTGAAACGAACACAACAATGAGAACCAAAGACGGTTAAGGGTTGATTGTGTGACTTATGGTTGTCTAGGTATACACCAAAGATCGACGGTTCAAAGATATCAAATCTACCGATTGACCGAGTATATCCGACATAAGTTTACTACGGAAAGTTCAAAGGGAAACCTACTTATCCAGATGCGATTAATCCTTACTTGTAAATCACACAGTTTTTCCATGCATACTTCCGTGATATAGCCATTCCCCATTCATGTGGGGGATTGTTGAGGTTTTATTTTTAAGATGATATATTCTTAAAATGAGGGTAAATGGGAAATGGAGGGAAAATGAAATTTTGAGTAAAATTTTAAGTTTCCCCTCTTGACAATGAGACATTGTCCCATATTGGAAGAGGAAGACATTTTTGGTGGGTATATATATAATTGCTCTTCTTGTAGCTCTTAAAGAGTTAAGAAGAAAGCAAGCCTCGCGCCGTCGTCGTCGTCGCTCGCTCGGCTCGGCTTCGGCTACGGCTACGGCTACGACTTCGGCTTTGGCTTCGGCTTTGGATTTGGATTTGGATTTGGTCAAATGATCGATTGATTGATTAATTTTTTGGACCAAATTTATTTGTTAATAGTAAATATTAACGTAAGATTATCCGCATTTGTAACTAATATTTTCCAATCCGTGTATTGACTATTTGGCAGCCGCCTAATGCTCTTCCCACCATGAATGTGCTTGCTCCACAAACATGAAGTGCTTGCTCCACAAACAAGCTAATGCTTGCTCCACCATGGAGGGTGGACGTTTGGTCTTCTTCAACACTGGCTGTTATATATATGTGCAGCAGATGTTGAAGAAAGACACTCAACACACAACACACAATTCGCTCAACAAATTGGCTATACATTGCACTCCTTCCTCTCAGCATTTCCATACGATTTTCTGAGTTTCTACTCCTTCGTCCTGCATTGTTTTTAACTTCAAACAAAGCAACTGTAAGTGTGATTTGCTACCGAACTTTGTGTTCGCTGAAACACTGGGGGTTTGAAGTACCGCTACACCAGTGTGTTATTCGTTCTATCCTGGGAGGAAATAATCCATTACCTTGGGTACTAGGAGGGGATTAAATTTCTTAAGGAAACACTGTGAATTTAGTGGGCTCGAATTTATTACTGTTTCATAATGTTAACTTATATTTTGCAGAATTATTATTTACAAATACAGCAATATTGGCGGGGATAACAGTTGCATGATGCCTTCAACGTCTTCATCGTTGAAAAAGATAGTCCCCTCCGGCATGCAAACTCGGGTTCGCTTTTCCCTTGTAATGGACACCTTATTGCGCTTCAGCATTGGCCCTTGGGGGATGTCGACTCCACCGATGATCATGTTGATGATGTGATAAGGTTCCTCCTGCTTGGTCTGCTTGTTGGAATCCCTATTCCTGAAGTGAATTTTGGCTCGATCACTCAGAAACTCCCGGAGGTGTCCGTTATTGAATAACCGGGCCACTTCTTCCCTTAGCTGTCAGCAGTCTTCGGTCATGTGGCCATGGGTGCCATGATACTTACACATCAGGTTGGGGTCTCTTTGGGCAGGACCAGACTATAATGGACGAGGCCACTTGGTATCTTTGATGTGTCTGATGGCTGATACGATGCCGGCAACATCGACGCTGAAATTGTACTCCGATAGCCTTGGTGCCTCCCTGGCCCCGATTGGCCTGTCGAAACCAATTTTGCTCATAAGTCCCCGGTTATTATGAACTCGATCGCTTATTTTTTCATTCCTCGCTGGGTTACGTCCGGTTCCACTGCCCCTTCGATCTCTGCTATACGGTTTGTACCGATCTATGCTCGGTCATGGTTCATGATCGATGACTTTTTTAGATATATCATTAGTTTTGATGGGATACATGGACCTATAGGGGTACTCGAGCTGATCATCTTCCACTCTGATTTTCGATTCATACCTGTTATGGACGTCAACCCAAGTTACCACCTGCTACTCTATTAAATTATGTTTCAGCTGTTGTGAAGCCAAAAGGCTTTGGGTGTTGAGTCTTTGAGTGAATGCTTGAACAGTCCAATCGTCCGCAACTTGGGGCAGATCCATCCTTTCCATTTGGAACCTTGACACGAACTCCCTGAGCATTTCGTTATCTCTTTGCTTGACTTTAAAGAGGTCTGATTTTCTGGTTTCGACTTTGTTGGCCCCAGTATGAGCTTTTACGAAGGCATCGCAAGCATAGCAAACGAATCGATGAAATTAGGGGGTAGGTAGTGACACCATATCATTGCTCCTTTAGACAGGGTTTCCCCGAACTTTTTCAGTAGAACCGACTCGATTTCATCATCTTCCAAGTCATTTCCTTTGATGGCACACGTGTAGGAGGTTACGTGCTTATTCGGATCTGTGGTCCCATTATACTTTTGGATTTGGGGCTTACGAAACTTCTTTGGGATCGATTTCGGAGCTGCGCTCGGAGGGAAAGGTTTTTAGACGAACTTCTTGGAATCCATGCCTTTCAATATCAGTAGTGCTCCTGGGATTTGATCAACCTTGGAGTTATAGGTCTCCACTTGTTTGTCATTGGCTTCGATTATTTTTTTTCTCTTGATTCCACTCGTTTTGCCAGTTCCTCAAGCATCTTTATTATCTCGGGGTTGGTCCCGGGTTCAGCTTCACCCGGCCTTTCTGTGGTCGGTTCATTTCTGCGAGTATTTTCCCGGGATAGTTCTGGCTCAACTCTGGTGGGGGTACGACTTTGGTTCTGTAATTGGTCTATTACTGCCTGTTGAGCCTGTAACATTTCGAAGATCACCCGCAAGTTGATCCCATCACCTTCGCCGTTGTGTGTACTCCGGGCTATTGATCAGGCTCCCCCGCGAATGTTGTTTTCGGGATCGGTAGGCAAGTTTGCTTCGATAGTCACATGTGAGTTAACATCGATTGGGTCCGCGACTGGAACTCTATTGGGGTCAATAGGGGGTACCTCGTTGTTGGGTACTACATTGGTGTTCTTGCCCTGGTGGCCAGACTCAGCACCAGCGTTCAAATGAGCAGATTGAGAGTTCGATATTTTTAATTTGACCTAAAATTAAAATTTCAAAGAACAAGTGTAAAATAGAGTGTGTTTTGGAAATTTGTATCAAATTACCACTATTATCCCTAGTCCCACGGTGGGCGTCAAGATGTTTACCCTAAAAAATGGATAACAATTGAATTTATATGTGATTTTAAGGATGTGCGGATAATTAATTCAATACAAATGATAAATGGCGTCAGATTAAACACATAAAAAATGTGATAAATTGTCAAACCAATAAGGAGAATGATCTCGGACTCAGTAACGACTTAACGAAGTGCTTGCCTTCGATCCCGGGCTCACACTAATGAAGGATTGATGAACAAAAGCAATAACTTTGAATAACAAAGAGAATAAGAGTATACTGCCTTGATATGCGTGTTACAATATATTTAATGAATAATTAGTTTTTCCTTTATATAATATGAGAGTTTTACCCTAAGTACAATTCTAAAAAAGAATAAAAATCTTTCTTTATGCTAATCACTGATTCACTATTGATACGAGCTGAGATTTATACCGTGACATCCGATTGAGCATAGATGTCACGGCTCTCTGTTAGTCATGTTCGGCCGCTTGGTAATGCTCTCTGAAGTTGAGGGACTCGAATCGGATTCGGGAGATGTGGCCCCGATGCTTCCGAGGGCGGATGTTATGCTCGATCCCCGATGTGAGAGATTTTTTTACTCAGACTCTGATTCCTTATGATCACGTTCCAGTCCCGTTTGTCTTACCGAGAAATCGAGATGTTCAACGGGCTCGATTTTACTCGTATACAAGGGTACCAAGTGATTTAAATTAGCCATTTTAAAGGTATATACATAAACATATACTCCCTCCGTTTCAATTTAGATGTGGTAGTTTGACTCGACACTGAGTTTAAGAAAAAGAAAAGAGACTTTTGAAACTTGTGGTCTAAAAAATGGCTAAAAGCTTTGTATGGTTATGATATTTGTGTGGTTATAAAAGTTTCTCATTAAGGGTAAGATGTGTAAAATGAAAAGTTTAAAATTAAATTATTTCCAATTATAAAAATGTATCATTCTTTTTTGAATGGACTAATATGAAAAGTGTGTCATCTAAATTAAAACATAGGGAGTACGAAATTTCTGTCGAAGTATATGGGGACCAGTAACCCCTCATGGTTATATATAAGTCCTCATCTGAATGTAACAAAACCTCGACTTTATCGATGTATATAACTTAAATCTTTTTTTAAAATGTCGTGTTCCAATGTTTAAACGCTAAAACCAACTAACCAAAATAATCACTTAATACTAGTAATTTATTGATTTATAGTAGTATTTCTTTTTCATCCTTGTTGACGGAGTGAGAGGAAGAAATTTTGGTTTTGGGGGGGGGGGGGTTGAAATCAACACATACACACGACCTATATAAACAACATTCCGAAACCATAACATATGATTCATTTATGTCTTCAATCTTTCTCTCTTCTCCACAGAATCATCTCTTTCTAAATTGAGTCATATACTTGCCCACAAGCTACTAAAGAGGAAAACAAAACAAAACAAAAAGGATTTTCTCAGGTAATCAACTAAAACTCTCTTGCTTTTTCTATTTTAATTCTCTGAAATTACAGTTTATGTGATTTTAATGGAACCATTTTTATGCAGAGAAATAATGCAAGCAATGAACCAGTTCGATCCGACGTCGTCTCACGACGATTTCCTCGACCAGATTCTCTCTTCTGTTCCTTCTTCTTCACCCTGTTGGCCTGACCTTTCCAAATCCTGGGACCCACACCACCACCTCTCTCCGCCGCTGCTGCCTAACCCTAACTCCGGCGATGACCACCAGCCTCCTCCTAATCCTCTTCAGCATTTCCAATACGACGACCAGTCTTCTTCTTTCCTTGCTGCCAAGCTCCGCCAGCACCAGATCACTGGTGGCGGTGGCGGTGGTGGCGGCGCTGTAGCAGCTGCTAAAGCACTTTTGCTCCAGCAGCAACTTTTGCTATCTAGAACACTCGCCGGAAACGGCCTTAGGTCTCCTACTGGAGCCTCCGGCGATAACGGCTTCCTTAACATGCTCGGTAATGGTGACCAAAACGACGGCGTCGGAAATCCGGTGAGTTTCATTTTTTTTTCCGCAGTAAATTCAATCGTATTTATGCCTTGTTTTTAATAATTTTTCCTAATTATTAAACGATTCATTAATTACAGGCTAATGACAGTTCCGTTCAAGCTCTTTTCAACGGATTCACCGGATCTCTTGGTCAAAACTCAAGTCAACCTCAACATTTTCACCATCCTCAGGTCCATACACAATTTTACATGCATATATATATACACTTTCATATTTTATTACTATAAACTGTTTAACGATAATTTATTTATACATTATTTTCGAAAATTATAGGGAGGATCGATGCAGGCGCAGAGTTTCGGAGCTCCGGCAACGGCGCCGGCGATGAATCAAACTCCGGCAGCAAGTGGTTCAGCTGGTGGAGTTACAACGCCGGCGGCACAGCCAAAGCAACAGCGAGTGAGAGCTCGTAGAGGACAAGCAACTGATCCTCACAGTATTGCTGAACGAGTATGGTTTTATTACAGTTTTACCCCTTACATTTTTTACGTGTTTGTTATGTTCAGTTTTCTGATTTCCGCATTTTCTGGGTTTCTGTTTTGTGGGCAGTTACGTAGAGAGAGAATTGCAGAGAGAATGAAGGCATTGCAGGAGCTGGTACCCAATGCCAATAAGGTAATTTCACCATCCCCCAAGTAAATTAAAATCTAATTAATTTTAATTTAATCATTAATTATCCTATCATTACTTTAATTAAATTATCATTATCATTTGTTCCATAAATTAGAAATTTAATCATATAATAAACTGTAACTGCTCTGGGTGTAACTCTACTATTTGTCGTCCCATGTGCCTGATGGTGATGGATATCATAATCTTCAAGTGGACACGTGTTGAAATATTAGGGCGAGTAGAATTGAAAAGTGTGTGAGGAGAATATAGTAAATTTGTATTTCGTTCCGTGCGTACTTGAAAATGAAACTGGAAAAGAGATTCTCCCGGGGATTGCTGATAGTTACCGCATCTAATCTATTGTGTGTTCATATTACTGTAGCAAAATATTCATTGACCTTAAATAATTATTTATATTAAATCATTCTGCCTTAAAATAGTCAAGTAATTTAATAAGAAAAAATTTTAATAACTAAATGATAGAAGTTTACGTACAAATATATGTCATATCAATATCTATTAAACAATCGATGCATTGTAAGTTGTTACTAAATATTTTTGTACAACCTCCTGCGCACCCCTTATAAATGATTTCATATAACTTTAATCATAAGAATATTTATCAAAATTATCTTATATTCTTTGTTAAACGTCTCACATAATTAATATTTCACTAGTTGGAGGAATAAGGATGAATTTTAAGAAAATACTCGAATAAATGATTAGTATTATTTTTATAAAAGGTCAAATATTTTAAAAACATTCAGTTTGGTATCCGAGATTAGAGGGAGTATACTATATTGTTCTTCACTTATTGTGTGTCGACATAATAAAAGTTGTGTTTTAAATTAATTTAAGAGAAGAAAGTTAATGTAAAATTGTGTAAAAAGGCAGTCTGGTGCACTAAGCTCTCGCTATGTGCGGGGTTCGGGGAAGTGTCGGATCACAAGTGTCTATCGTACGCAGCCTTGCCCTGCATTTTTTGCAAGAAGCTGTTTTCACGGCTCAAACTCGTGACCTCCTGATCACATTGCAGCAACTTTACCAGGCTAATTGTATTTGGTATTTACATTAATGGGATACTAACGTGATTGTGTTTATTGGGGTTATGGAATGACAGACGGACAAGGCTTCAATGCTGGATGAGATCATCGACTATGTCAAATTCCTCCAGCTCCAAGTCAAAGTACTACTGCTACTACTCTCTCTTTCTTTTTCATTCTTTACTTTTAATATTTTAATTTTGTTTGAGATTTTTTAAATTATAAAGGATGCTTCCTTGTTGACAACTTTGATGGGAAATAATATTTTAAAATTAGTTGGTGAATATGGTTTTTTTTATTGTAAAGAATTACTTTCTGTCAATTCCATGTGTTTTTGTGCTTCATTTTTTGTTTTATTTTCTGTGTGAAACTCAGGTTCTGAGTATGAGCAGATTGGGCGGTGCTGCAGCCGTTGCTCCCCTAGTTGCTGATATGTCCTCTGAGGTACACTATCATAACCCTTCTTGAAATTTTCATTATTTTCACATGTAATAATTGAAATAATAGAATTGAACATTGGCATATCATCTTAATCAATGATCACTTAAGTTAATGTGAATAAAACTACTTTCACTATCATCTTAATCTTTGATCTAAGATAAAATGTTCATAAACTCATCATAAAATTTATAAAGACTTGGATACATTACAACAACAATAATAAATCCATTGTAATCTCATAAGCGGCCTGGATAAGTTATTTTTGCAATTCAAGGAGTACTTCTTTCTTATGATTATCTGGTATTCGAAATTCATATTTGTGTAAGTCGTAAAGGGAAAGTGCTCCTTGGATTTTTTTTTATTATAGGCTCCAACTCAAAATCTATCACAAGATTGTCCAGATTTTATTCATCCCATCACATTTCTAGCTGTAACATATAAATACCCTAAAGAAAGTGAATACAAATGAAAAGGAAAAACAAGAAAATGTGAAAGAGAATCATCTTTTTTTGAGATAATAGCCAATGCCTATGTTGGATGGTTGTACCTATTGAGCTTTCTATTTAAAGGAAAAACAACAGGAAATGAAAAAGGGAATAGTACTACCAGAAAAAAGCATGGGTACAATTCTTGAACAGACAATCCCCCCATTTCACCCAATTATCCTCTCTAATCTGTCTCTCTCAAAATTCTCTGTCAGCACAATGCGACAAAAACAAAAAGTATCACGCGTGCCCACTTATGTTCCCCCTTCTGTCACTCTTTTCCAGTTTTTCCCTCTCCTAGCAAAAAAAACCCTTTCCTATTCTTTCCCTATTTTGAGACTTTATCAATAAACACAGCATTATCGTTCAAGTAGTATAGGCTAAATTTTATACAAGCGATATTAGTTATTGTCTCAATTTAATTAATAAATGAATTTTAAATTTAGGACTATGTTGATTTTAAAATTAAAAATTAATCTGAATAACAACCCATCTATCTACATAAACTAAAAATAGATGACAAATTGAACATATTTACTTCGTATTATTATTCTCAAACGATATCGCCATGTAACATATTCATATTATTATTTAGAAATATATATTTACACACAAAAAAAGATATTTTTTGCTTGCAAAATGGTGTCGAGTAACGCCTTTTTCTAAAGGATGTTTTGGCCGCTAATCACTTTATTTAAACTATCAGCATTATTTAATTTGTATTAATAAGTTATATTGATACTAACATTTACATGTAAGCAATCATCTTTTAGATAACTTAATAGTGTAATGCCACAAGTTAAACTCATATAATAATTGGGTTGTTACAGGGAAGAGGAGAAGGAAATGGAGGAAGGGGAGGAAACGGAACGGCGTCGTCTTCAAACAATGACAGTATGACGGTAACGGAGCACCAGGTGGCTAAACTGATGGAAGAAGATATGGGTTCAGCTATGCAATATCTCCAAGGGAAAGGCCTATGCCTAATGCCAATTTCCTTAGCTACAGCTATTTCAACTGCCACGTGTCACTCCAGGAACCCCATGATCCCTAACGGTAACGGTGGCAACAACCCACTACTCGGCGGAGGAGGAGGCCCCGCCACCAACGGCGGTGGTGGCGAGGCTGGTGGACCATCCTCTCCTAACTTGTCGGTTTTGACTGTCCAGTCAGCCACGATTGGTAACGGCGGAATTGATCCCTCTGTTAAAGACGCTGCTTCTGTTTCTGAAGCTTAAGAAGTTTGTTTGGAGGTTTTTTAACGGCGTTGACTGTTTCACTGACCCCAAAATAGTGCGTGGCCGTCAAAGTCAAGTCTACCAAAATAAGGGTCTTTTAGTCTTTATTTCCTCGTTTTCTTTTTTTATGTCACATGAAAAGGAAAAAAAAAAAGAGAACCGAGAACGACGCCGTATTTAGGTAGACTTGGCTTAAGTAAGCTTAACTTAAGCTAATTGGCAACTAAGGACTCATGTTTCTTTTAATCTTTTCTTCTTAACGATGATCTTTATCTTTCCTTGTTCTACTTAAGTTTTTTGGTTAATATTGTTTTAGAAAGGTTAAGGAGAGTCTTGGAATAATAGTAAAATTATGTTTGTATGACCTATAAGTCACGGGTACGAATTGTGAAATCAGTCACTGATACTTGCATTAGGGTAGACTGTCTAAATTATGTCTCATTCAAGTGCGGTCCTTCATTGAATCCTATGTGAACACGAGATAAATAAGATTAGATGCATAAGATAATGATGAGTTATAGTTGTGATGATGGTATTATGATATACTCCTAGTAGATGATTATGAATGATTGAATGAGCCAAACCAACAAAAAGGAAATTGAAAAAGATGAATTAATTTACGGAAATCAAGGATGGGAAAAAATTGGGTTTTGATTCTTTCTCATTTCACGGAAAAGGATTGACATCTTTGAGGGTTTACTTTATCCTTTTCTTTTTCCTTGTGACTAATCTCATTATTTTAATATCTCTGTCTTTTTGTACTTTTAGGAATTCGATTGCTTTGCTTTGTGGTTTTCTATTGAAATTAATTATTACTATCGTTACAGCTAATAAATAATACTTTCCGTTTCAATTTATTTGAACCTATTTTTTTTAGTCCGTATTAAAAAGAATGATCTCTTTCCTTATTTTGAAACAATTTACCTTTATGCAATGATATATAGTCACACAAAATATATGTGCCTCATTTTACACCACAAGTTTAAAAATCTTCTCTCTTTTTTTAAACTACGAGCCCAGTCAAATAGGTTCACATAAATTTAAACGGAGTAACTAATTCTAATAAATAATAAACCCTCCTTTGACTTTAGGGAAAGAATTAGTTCCACTTTAAAGAAGTCTCCTTTTGCTTTTGTAGGAAGAGAAAGAATGAGAGAGTAAGTTATTGTGTCAAAGGCATTGAAAACGATTTGAATTTTTGGAACTTCTTGATGTTTTTTCTTTTGCGAGAAAGAAGTCAAATAACTTTGCTTTCTTTTCAGACAAAAGAAGGAAAAATACTATAGATTAGAAAATTGATAGAAATAAAGTACAATTCCTTAAATTTGGAAATTAGAAACTTTGCTATAGACTGCAATAGGTTTACTGTTATTCCTTTAAAGTCTTTGCTTCTGTCGGCAGGAAAACATGCTTCTCTTGCTTTATATTTATGCAAATGTCTTAATTTACGTTTTTCCTCCCTTATTTCCTGTTTGGTTCAAGTCTTATTTTAAGCAATTTTTTCTATTGCACGTTTTAGACGTATCTTCATTTTATTTTCCTTTTTTGTTTCATGAAATTGAAGGGAATTTGGACCAATGGTAAAGTTTTCTACGTGTGACTTATATGTTACAGGTTCGAGCCGTGTAAGCAGTGCTAATGTTTGCATTAGGTTAGGCTGTCTACATCACACTCCTTAGATGCGACACTTCCCGAACCCTGCGTGAATGCGAAATGTTTCGTGTATCGAGCTGCCATTTAATCATTGTTTTACATGTTAGTAGGAAATTGTATAAGGAGCCTAATACTCTCTATTGCGGAAATATTTAGTAACCAAGCTTGGTGTTTTACAAAGAAATCTTATCTTCAGAGTTCCAAAATTAAAGAGAGAAAATAATCACTTAATCTTATGATTAAATGATTGATAAGTATTTCATATTAATTTATTTAATGCAAATATCGAGTGAAAATAAATTCTTTTCCCTCTTATGGACTAAAAACTTCTTTCTCGTAACATTATTTCAAACGTCATAAACACTATTCATCCACTTAGTAAGTTGTCTATCATTAATTTCACTTACATGAAATTACTTCTTTCCTCCGTTTCTAATATATTTTCGTTTCTTTTCATTTTCGTACTTGATCATAGACTTAAAGAATAAAAAAAAAAGAACATAAATAAGTGTGTTAAGTTAAGAATTAAGTTTTCATTTGAAAGTGAACAAGTGATCGGATTAACTCTTCTCTATACGATCCCTTTAAGAATTCCACAAATGGCATGGGACAAATTTGTCTCGTACTTTTTTGTCTTAGATTTTTACTATTACTTGTTATTTCTTTTACTTCAAATTTCATATTATCTTGATGTTGGTATTGCTTTTCTTTCCATATGACTTCTTCTCTTTTCTTTTAACCACGGTTGTTTTTCTTTAGCCAAGAGTTTATCGATATATATATATATATATATATATATATATATATATATATATATATATAGTCAACACATATATAGTCAAATTCAACTTGTTATTTAGTCAACACATATTATAACTTAATCATTTCAGTCTTTGGCTTATTTACTCACTCTATTAGTTTCCAATACCTAATAATTTGGGAATTATGATTGACATGATTGAGTCATTTTATTTCTATTGGGTAGTTGGTGATAAACAACACAAAATTCCACTGCTTAAGAAATTTTTGGAACATAACCATTTTTCTTATACTTTTCTTTTGTCCTTTTTCTTTTAATTTCTCAACTAGGGGGATTGGTTGGACAGAATTATTAAGTTACGCAAAGTTTTTCTTTTTGTTTTTGTCCCTTTTCCCCCCTCCCTTTAGTGGTATAATTTCTGGATTACCTGCACATATATAAATAATTTCAAAAATTATTATACAATTTGAGTGACATTAGGGTAGGTTCATGTAGTTTGAATTTGAGGGTCAAAACATAATTTCAACAGATAATATCAAAAGATTAAACTAAAAAATGAGAACGGAAAAGAGAAAGACTTATAATCTAGTGATAACGATAGAATTCTTCTACAAAATAGGTGTAGGTTTAATCCTCATCACCTATTTCCTCCCTCCTCTTTCCAATTTCTAAACGTATAAGAATTTCTTTTTAAAACAGAACTTTTAATTCAAAAGGGGAAGAAAAAGGCATAAAAACACACCCGAACTATAGCGAAATTATTAGTTGCAAACCTTTTTTTTGCGGGAGTCCTATAACCCCCTAAACAAATTAAAGAAAGTAAGTATGGGTATTATGTATTAATCAACCTGTATTGGTTTTGTTATAATTTACTAAACCAAAAAGCTCCGAACCCCATTAGAAAAAATTTGCTTTTAACCAAAAGCAGAGTTGATTTGCCACATAAAATTAGATGAAAAAACAATAGGATGAAAAATAATGTTTAAAAAAAATAGAAAAGGTTTCTTTCTTGTTGTGATTTAACTAATATAAAGGCGATAAAGAATTTCAAATAAGAAGAAGATTAATTAGTTCAATGTTGGAAAGGATTGAGCTTCGGCCCATTTTATATGGAAATAATACTAATGTTCCTAAGTTCCTAACCTAACAATTTAGATATTTGGTTGCACGTTCGCATAGAGGATTTGGTAATAGTTTCCAAAATTAGTATAATTACATGCTAAACACAACTATTTTTCATAAAATAAAAGGCACTCCATACTATTTTAAGAAATTCTGATAATTTCATAAATATATTTTCCTAATAATAAAACATTATTTTGTCAATACTTAAAGAAATTTCAAGTTCGTGTTTCTCTAAGTCAACTAGGTCGGGATAGCACGTCAATTTGGTGGTAGGTAATATAAAGCCAAAAAACAATAATAAAACAAAGAGCACATTTCAAATTTTCAATTTTCTAGAAGCTGCCTTATAAATAAAAAGTCTCTAAACATAATAAAAATTTTGGTTTTTCGCAATAAAGAGAATTAGTACCTTGAAAAATGAGACAAACTATGCTACAAGAAATTAAAATATATTGATATTTTGTAAGTTTATTGCATTATCAATGTAAATAAATTAAATACGGGATTCTAAAGTATCTATATAAACTATTTGTGAAAACTTATTGTAGCATTACAAAATAACAAGTAAATTTTATGACATAATTAACTATGTTACCACTCTTTTTGGTATAACATTCACCACAAAGTTATCGATCGTTTCTAAGATAAAACTTGTAATTTAAAAAATACATTTTAACCCCACCGCTAGCCGGATAGAGTTATTGCTGGCGGTGAAGGATGGTCAGTTGAATACTCTTAGCCGGAAAATCATATAAAAATATTTAGTTGAATACTTTATTATTTTGTTGTTGTTACTATTTTTTGTTACTGCTTCCTTTTCATTATTGTATTCTTTTCAATAATGTCGTGACTATATTTTTACTGAGCCGAGAGTCTGTCGAAAATAACATCCCTACCTTTATAAGGTAGAGGTAAAGTCTGCGTATACACTATTCTTCCCAGATTTCATTTATGAGATTATATTGTGTTTATTTTTGTTGTTGTTGTTGTTGTAAGGTTGATTCACAAAGTAATGCAAAAGCTCATGAACAAAGAAACATGTTGTTGACTCTTAAAATTTCTATGATCTCAAACAAAACGTAATGGACTGAACCCCAAACCCCACCAAAAGAGAATGTGTATTTATAATTTATGAAAATCTCATAATAAAGTCTTTGGCTAACTCAGCAAATATGACTTATTTGGACCATTACTATCATGTTTTAGGTTGTGACAATTCAGAGTAGACGCGGTTTTGACCATTGTTTTGCTATCTTTATCCAAAGAAAAATATACTTTGAAATTCTATATTTCAACATCAAAGAAAGAAAAAAGAAGAAGTTGTCAAATATTACAATAATTTTAAAGTAAAAATGTCTTAATCCACGACTTAAAGTGTTGTGTTTGGGCTAAGTATTTTATTGGTGTTTATTGGTGTTATGTTACTGGGCGGAAAGGGAAAGCAATGACGAACCACAAATATAATTATATTGCACAAATATAATTACAACAATGTTTAATTTTATTCCACTTGGATTAATAAATTTCAATAAAACCAAAAAGTTAAAAATGTTGACTTAAACACAAATACCAACTTTTGTCTTAATTGATTGAGATTAAGTAGTTCACTTAAATATTGGGTCCATGCTTTAACCTTTCTTGTAAAGTCAAGAAAAACAGCCGATAGTTAGCTAGTTAGCAATTAATTCCAAAAGAAGTGGAAACAGAGGGCTCTTTCCCGAATTAATAACTTAATCAATCGTTTTCGCTTGTGTGATAATTGAATTTTATAACATAGTTTGTCCAAGCTTCTCCGAGCCAAAAACGCATTTTTTTTTTCAAAAGAAGTGCTTTTTTTTTTAAAAAAAAAGTTGAGTTATTTTGCCAAGCTTTTCAAAATAATAAAAAAAATGCATTTACGTAGAAGCAGAAGCATTTTTCGAGGAGCAGCAATAAGTAACTTCACCCTAAAAGTATTTTTTTGAAAAGTATTTTTGAGAAAAATACACTTATAGCTTGTTTGGCCATGCTTCTCCAAAGCCAAAAATATTTTTTTGTTTTTCAAAGTTGAAGTGTTTCGCCAAGCTTTTAGAAGGAAAAAAAAATACTTTTCAATAGGAGCAGAAGCAATTTTGGAGAATGCAAAAAAAAAAAGTAGTTTCCCTCCAAAATCACTTTTTTGAAAGTATTTTTGAAAAAAATATACTTAGAGGCAGTTTTTAAAAACTTGGCCAAATACTAATTGCTACTCGGAGGTGATTTTCAAATTAACTAGTCAACCACAAACTACTTCTTACAAGTACTTTTGAGAAAAAATATTTCTCAAAATAAGTTAATTTTTGTAGCTTGACCAAACAGACTATTAGCACTTTTCAAAAGCTTGGCCAAACACTAATTGCTGTCAAAAGTACTTATAAAATTAATTAGTCAAACACAAGTTACTTCTTAACAAAATTACTTTTTTGAAAAGCACTTCTCAAAATAAACAAATTTTAAAAGCTTAGCCAAACATGATATTAGTCTTTGTACCCCATGGGGATAAGGTATTAAGGAATGTATTAGTACAAAATAAAACTATTATGTGTTTGGTATGATTAAGATATTTGGTTGGTGAATGAAAAATAGCTCTCAAAAAAACAACATATACAGTAGTAAGGATTAATACTAATATTAATATGAAATTAAAAGTTAAATTGTAAAGAAAATAGCTTACACACATAAAGTTAAAGAACAAGTATGCAATCCAAACATTAAAACAAACTGGGCAAATAAGGCACACTGCGCTGCATTTAGCAATTGCCAATTGCAGGAACTAGTAAAAACTAATGTATTCTGAATATACAATAATGTCACAACTATAATAATGGATGCCCTTCCAAAATCATAATTGAATTCAGTCTCATTATCTACCTTCAAACTCAATTATCGTTCACCATAAATCACAAATGTTACGACAATCAAAAGAACACGAATATGTTAAAGAAACAATCTTGGAGCAAAAAATTAAGCAGAAGCATATAGTTTAAGACGCATTAAACCAAAAACTGCATATAAATATGCAGTTGTTAAAACTATTTTTCCTCTCTTTTCTTTACCATGTTTATCGTAAGCAACTAAAGAGGATCTAACAGTCAGGGTTTTGAACTGAGTTTACTGTTTAAAGTAGGAAAAACACAGGGTAACAACAACAACAACAACAACCAAAAAAAAAAAAAAAAAAAAAAACCAAGTGTAATCTTAAAAGTGGAGTTTGGGAAGAGTAGAGCGTACGCAGACCTTACTCCTACCTCTACTTGTGAGGGTAGAGAGGTTGTTTCCAATAGACCTTCAGCTCAAGAAAAGTGAAAAAGAAGCAATAGCAATAACAACAAGCAATAAGCAATAAGCAATAAAATGATAGTAGATCAACCAAAGCGAAAGAAATAAGACTAGGAATAAGAATGAGAAACCGAAACACCAGGTAGAGATTGATGATGTTGTCATGTTAAGTGTGGGAAGTCGATAGAGTACTGAGTAAATCATCTTCATTTGTTACAACTATGGTTAATAACTCCAGAAAAATGGGAGAGAAAAGACATGATTGGTTCTCCTACTTTATTAAAATAACCAGTGGGATGATAGTGTGGTTACTAAATTGAACTATAGTAAACACTTATTCATAATATATACTATAGAGGTGTTGAACCAGTTGGACACCTTAAAATGGAGACAGTACTCCTCTCTTGAATACTGTACTTGATTTTGATTAAAACCCAAGCCAACCATACATTTTGGTTCTCTCTGTATTCCTTCTTGTATTACATCTAAATTTAGAGTTGTAAAAGCATGCAACAATTCTTTGTCAAGCTAAAATCATCTGAGTACATAGGGGTAGTCACTTAGTATTTCAAGATTCTTTAGCTCTCTTAGGTTTTTAAGCTACAAGCTAAAATCCCCTAAAATTTGATGTATTCTTTGGTTATTCACTCTTTTTATTGCTGGAACCTACCTCTCTCTCATCGGGGTTCTATTCTCAGATCCCTGAATTTCGGCGACTGCTTTAGCTGGTTCTTTCAACAATTCTAATGCTTACTGAAGTAAATTTCACTCCTAATTTCATAAAACTATCTGAGCTACAGAGAGAACAACAATAAAAAACCCAGTGTAATTCCACGAGTGGGGTCCGGAGAGGGTAGTGTGCACGCAAACCTTACCCCTACCTTAAAAAGACAGAGAGGCTATTTCCGATAGACCCTCGACACAAGGAAAGATGCAAAGAGAAGCAGTAGCAACAAATCATAACATCAGCAAAACAACAAGTCAAAACAAAGCGGAAGAAACAACATGCAGTAATAGAAACTCACGAAAAATAGGAAAGTACAAGACTAACCCTAGTAGTACTTGTTTAGATAGGGAAACACACGATTACCTGCTAACTTTCTATCCTAATTCTCGACCTTCACACCTTCCTATCAAGGGTCATGCCCTCGGTAAGTTCTGAACTACACAGAGAAACAATAACAAAATGCACAGTTCATAAATAAACAGTAAAGTAAGGAAACTAAAGAACAGAACTAACTGAGTTTGGTTTAATGGCTTTTATCTTTAATGCATGAGCATCTGAAATTCCTCTAGAACTAGCTAGGCATACCAAATCCTTCTAGCAGTTTCTGGTCCTCAAAGTAAAATTTTAAAATCTGTTGAAGTGCAGCATCTGCTTCAACAAACCACATAGCCATAATGTAACTCTCTTAAAAGTACATAAATTCCCTTCATATGCTCCACAGAGGGTTACTGATCTATTATCTATTTTCGTCTTCTTGTGCCGAGGATCTATCAGAAACAACCTCTCTATCCCCGGGTAGGGGTAAGGTCTGCATACACACTACCCACTTGTGAGATTTTACTAGGTTGTTGTTGTATGCTCCGCAGAGGATAGTATTGTCCTTTTGTTCACTATGGAGGTATGGCAACACTAACATAAAAGACTATTACAAGTGAAGAAATACAATGGCTCTTGACCATTAGAAGACTATCATCTTATATATCCACCTTAAAACATCCACCAATTATAACTTTCACTACTACAATATCATATACCAAAGCAAACAAAAGAAGCTGTTCTGATAGTTGCAATAAATAGTGTAAAAATAAATGGGAACGAGATGGAGCAATGACCAAAAGGAATTTAGTCAGTGTGAGATGACTTAAAATCGTAAACTCAAGGAAGAGTTCTTCGCTGTCTTGGGAGAAGTTGCTGTAGTAATGGATTGTAGAATTAAGAACACAGTGGCTCACTAAAGGTATTACAAGATAGATGAGAGAAGAGTTTTTCCACAGAAAAGAATGTTTAGCAGAGCTTAATTCACATTAAACGCTCCAAATAGAATCTAAATCTAAACAGATTTGAGATAGGACTTAATGAATATGAGATTTGACAAATAACCCAAACATGTTTAACACCCATGGAGAATATTACTTCTGCCATCCAACTTACAACTTCAAATTATGTTCTTGAGACAGTCAATCCACTCTGTTTAGTTTTCTCACAATCAAAAATCAGTCAACACCGAGCAAAGAGATTAGTATAGTTAGACAAACTCGACAGGCTACCTGTAGTGATTTTAAATACACCCCTGTCCAAGGTGCGAACTAGAATGAAATCACAACAACAACAACAACAACAACAACAACGACCCAGTGTATTCCCACAAGTGGGGTATGGGGAGGGTGAGATGTACACAACCTTACCCTACCCTGGACGGGCAGAGAGGCTGTTTCTGATAGACCCTCAGCTAATAGAATGAAATCACAAAACATAGAAAAGTTCAGCCCATGAAGATCTCAATCCCAAACACTAACCTATTGAAAGACCATGCTGGCTTTCCAGCATAAGGATGCAGGAAGGTCCAAAACTTATTTAACGCTATGAACCACAAGGAAAATTTAGCTAGCAGCCAGTAACATGCCAAGACCATTTAACAAAGGACTAGATACATCAATTTTTCCCGGCCTTCATTTTTATAAGTATTTTCTGCAATATTTCATAAAGGGAAAACCGATATTAACAGAACTCATTCCTATATTTTTTTAGGATATAAACACTAGAAAAGACAGATCTTCGTGATCATCTCAAGGTCATAGCACTCCTTGAAAGGGGTTGTAGTGGAAAACAAGAGTGGTTAATGTCAGAGGCGTGAAAGTGTAAGCTCAACGGCTTCCACTTTCTGTCCCACTACATTCGAGGGGTAATACACAATCACATTCAGCTCATAGAACGTTTACAGGAGTTTCACAAGTTTAAGATACACTATATGAAGCAAAAAGAACATACAAAAGCAACAGACAGAAGTTCAAAGACGCAGAAAAGGAGCTCTTGTTTCAAAGAAGATGAGCAGAAATGTTAACCTAAAAACACAGAGCATCCGAATTTAACCACAAGGAAAGGACATAATATTGCAACTACACACATGAGAAGCAGAAAAATACTTCACATGAACTAATCTATCTTGGTAGAACGCCTGCTCTGCAAGCAAAACACGGCATCAAACTATGTCAACTTTCACATTTGCGAGTTAAAATACATTCTCCGCATCTTCTTAACTTGAGTTCAAACTAGCAACCAATATGAAAAGAAGCAGGCTCCTCAAATGGCCGATCTCTAGGGATTCGGCACACATCTAATACTCTTGCTCTTGCTTGGAAGTTTATCAACGTTCAAAACAAGAATCATCCAACAAATTTAACATGATAAATGATTAAATCATTCACTTGTCACTTCCTTAGGGGCCAAGCATTACACCCCTGCGAGAATAGTTCAAGCCAAGCCAATGAGGCGAAATTACTTCGAACCTTTCCGGAACAATCTTTAGTCCCTCCTCGAAAGAACTGAAGAGAGACAAATAAAATCCAATAAAGTACGAAGTTTCACTAATGAAGACTTGCTACCAATTATTCACATGAAAACTTAATGGGTAAAAGCAACAGCGATAAGATGGCAGCCATACAAATGCAAGTATGTGATTGCTTTTGTACACAACATATACACAGTTCATTTCCTCCTCGCCTACCAATTTTACTTATTACAAGTTACAACTACTCATGGGGCAATTGAAAGTTCCCCATCGCAGTACAACCACAAAATTTACCAGAGACCGACATCATGAAACCACTTGCCTATATATCCAAGATAGCCACAAATTTGTTATCAACAGGAACGAGGGGGTTTGAAAGTATAAGGCTGTGGAAGAGACAACGGACCTCTCCTTGACTCATTATCATCCAAAAGCCTCTGAACTTTCTTCTTAGCGCAGTACTGCCTATCAAAATGCTTCACCTATCATAAGAAAAACATATCAATTAATAAACCGAAAATAGCAGGGTATTCCCAGAAAGTTAACATGCTTCTCAGTTTGGTAGACTGAAAAGCTATTTAAAAAATGAAAGAAACTGAGTTCTTTATTATTTTCCTTTCAACCAATTACAAACTCTTTCCTTCCTTTATTTCACTGCAATTTTATGAAGATATAAGTATTGCCTATCAGCTTTCTCAATATTCAAATGAAATTCTCCAGAAAACTAAAACCCACCAATTCAATCAATCACTCCGTTACGCCTCAATCCCAAAGTAGTTGGGTTAGTATTTGGTTTGACAGAATTCATTTTTCTTGGAAAATATTTCCCGAGGTTTGGTTGGGAATGAAAAGAATACATGCTAAAGATTATCAATAACATTAGCAAATTGGAGAATGTTTTGATGAAATTATCAAATTCTAAAGATTAATAATAACGTAAAACTGAAGATTATGTATGGAAAATGACTTATGCCCATACGTATGGGAAGTATCGGAAAATGTTTTTCCTTGGGATATAACTTCTAGAAAATAACTTCCTCATGAGAAAGATTTTCCTGGAAAATGAATTCTTTACAACCAAACACACCCTATGTGAATCAATTGTATCCATCTATTTCATTCAAAAACACAATCAATTATATCTATCTCAATATTCTTAAACCTTACAGAGATTAAAAGGAAAAAACTCACCCAAGTGGGTCGGCATTGCTTCACATAATCCTGCCTAGTTTTCTTGCAATCAGTTGGGTATAACAGCCCTACAGTCCCGATTTCAGTGGGCTTCTTGTTCGATTCTTTCTCCAGGCATGAATAAAATGCATCTCTCGCCTTCAATACCACAAATTCATTTCCCCCTTATTAGCTTTATCAATGTTGATCACAATTCATACGAACATTAAAGTAAAACACAAAATCACTACAATTGTCCAACCGAACACTGTGATTTCAGCTCGTAATCACACACAGACACACACACACACATTAGTTCTTTAAAATGTGAATATAATCTATGCATTTTATCAATATTGATCACAATTCCTACGAACATTGAAATAAAAAAATAATACTACAGCTGGTACAACCGAACACAGTGCTTTCAGCCCGTAATCACACACACACACACACACACACACACACACATAATTTTTTTAAGATGAGTATATAATTTAACACATTTTAAAAAGGGTTTATTATATACAGTGGTGATCAGTATTATTTTATATAGCAGGTTAGTTACTACATTTACAATCTTACAACTTAGGAGTAATGTTTATCAAAGGATTTCCCTATAATCACCTTACAACTAACTAACTAACATGATAGTGTAAAAAATTGTTTCGCATAAAACTTAAAACTATTTAAATAGAGAAAACAAGTGTACCTTGTAGCAAGAGATTCGAGCTTTGGTGAGAACATCAGTGTGTATTTTGTCTGTGAGTTGTGATGTATACGCTTCCAACGCCATTGTTAAACTGCAATTTGGAAAATGGGGAAGAATTGTTTTTTAGATGTTAAGAGTACAGTATATATTTCTTGTAGAACAAGCTAGAATGTTGATACAGGCCCTAATAACTGGGATGGGCCATTACGAGCGTAGTTGGGCTAATTATAGTTGGGCCGTTTGGGTTGAAGCAGTTGGCCCAAACAAAATATCATGCGCCTTTTTTATGGGATTTTTACCGAGCTATACACTATATGAAACCTTTTTACCCTCCCTGCTCAAGTTTCAACTTAATTACACGGGCATATACAATTTACCAATTATATATATTTTAAAAATTAATTGAGATATCAATTAATCCCGTTTTTCACGCTATACTATATCTAACGTTACTATCCCACTCTCCCAACGTTTCTTAACCCACACCCCCCACGCTTCTGAACATCTCTCCCTCCATTTACGGTTTACTTCCATAATATTTCAAAAGCTTTTCCATTTTCTCTCTCAAAATTCCTGATTTCTCTCTCAGGATTCTAGGGTTGAGAGACATTATTCGAACGAAATCCTTAGTTCATCAACAAGTCTTTCCCTTTCGATGAAGAAGAAAGGAACTCCGAGGAAAAGCCCTATAAAAACTACTAATTTGGGAGATGATGAAATTCCTAAATTTGATTTGGGTGCTTTCTCACAGGATTCACCCAAAAAAATAGTGAAATTCCGACATGCAACACTAGAGAGAAAGCCCCCGCTTACCCCCTCGTGAAGCTAGGGCAGAGGTGCGAAAAGAAATTGAAGCATGACAGGGATGCTACTGACGGATCGTCATTTGCTAAATCAGTAAAATGGAAGTACAACGAAATCGCCGGTGATGACGATTTCGTGGATGAAAAAGTAATTCCCAAACCTTCAAAAAGGAAGAAGGTTCATAAATCTCCTAAACACATACCCCAACAGTCTTTAGACAAGGTAAAATTGTAATAATTATAATATTTATTTTTTATTTTTAGTAAAAAATTATTTTCATGCTCATCTTAATACCATTTTTTCTTGTTCCTTTATTGTAGAAATTTTGTCTATATTGTATATATATCTTGTTGTTTACAAATTTTTCTAAATATTTTTGCAATTGCAGATTTGTTGTATAATATTTGAAATAATTTTATTTAGAGTATGTATTTCATGACGTAGTTTGTTTTATTTGTTAATTTTTGTTCTCTTGTAGATATTGTATTTCTTGTAAACAAATTGTAGATATTGTGTCTAGGAGTTATTCCTTCCCCCTCCCCCCCTCCCCCCTCCCCCAACCCAATATTTTAAATGTAGGTTACATTGTAGTTTTCTTGTTCAATATATTTTGTGTAAACAGAGGACTATTAGTTTTATGTAGCTGCATTTACACTCTGTTTGGATCATTGTTACCCATCGTTTTATAATATATTGTATTGTATTATACTGTATCGTATCGTATCATTTTATAAATACAACGTTTGGATAGATTGTATCGTCTGCTGTTGTTACATAATATTTTGTTGTTTGGTTTGACTGTATTATACTGTACTATAACTGATAAGTTTATTAAAATACCCTCAATTATTTAAATATTAAATTTATCAAGAATTACGCATAAAAATAATTTAAGAAAATTTGTTTCTACTAATTTATCACAAAATATGTCTTATAAATAGATTAAGCAATTAAATTCATGTAAATTCTAACAAAATCAGTGGAACAAGTTAATATTATTAAAAATAATAATAATAAGTACACTCCATTCCTAACTAGGTCATAATAATAATAAAATATAAAATAAAACGTTAAAGAACTATGATAAAGAAAGGAACGAGAATTGGCAGAACAAAGATAATTAGAATTGGAGATAAAATCAAATTAGGAGAAAAAACGAAACAAAAGAAGGTAAAACATCTTTGACGTTATAGTTGGAAGCGGCAGAAGTTCTGGAAAAAAAAAAAGGACGAAGACAAAGTAGGTTATAGGTTGGAGATTTGGAGTTAAAATAAAAAAGGTAAAGGGTAAAATAGAATTATGTAGTAATAAGTTAAGGCATAATTGGAAAGAAAAATAGGAAACAATCCCACCACACCAAATCGGTTATTTTAAAAAATGGGACTTTTCTTTGTTCTGGAACAATAGATTTAACAATACAATACAATCAATTTTAATAAAACAATCAAAATAAACATTGTTATGGGATAATAATACAATACGATACAATGGGTAACAACCTTCCAAACAAGTTGTTAGTTTAATTGTTTTATTTTTTTTGAATTTGCCATTTAATTGTCTGCAATGTATTAATTTCGTTTGCTTGTATATAAATTGTAGCAATGTTATTGCTTTTTCAATTGCAGATTTATTGTATAATATTTGAAATATGTGTTTTTGTTAATACATTGTCTACATTTTGTGTAAATATAGGACTGTCAGTTTTTTGTAGCTGCATTGTAGTTTAATTATTTTATTTGTTTTTGAATTTGCCATTTAATTGTCTGCAACGTATTATTGTCATTTTGTCTGTAGATAAATTGTAGCAGTATTGTTCTTATATTTATTTTTTTGTCTTTAAATATGTTTTATTAACTTATTTTTTCTTTTCATGCAGAATCAGACATTTTTTTTGTACCACATGATGTTGATTATGGCATCACTAGGTTTCAAACATTATCTGACCCTGTTGTTCCTACCCAAATCAAGGTATTATTATCTGATAAGGGGAAAAAATTATTTAAGAAGACATATTTTGGGCACTTTCTTGGCATGCCCAAAATATGTATCCAAAATCAGGCAATTCACATTCTGATAAAGTATGAATAGAACACATCTAGGTCCGATTTTTTTCAGCAGAGACGATAAAGGGTCAGAGGCTGAACATTGGACTGAGGGAATTTGCTATTATAATCGGCCTCAAATGTGTTATAGAAGTAACAGACTTTGGGTACAACCCTAAAAATGATAGTAAAATAATAATGAGTTATTTTCCGAACAAGGAAAAAGTTGAGAAGTCGTACCTGAAACAAATTGTCTGTAGTTGTAGTTGGGTGAATGATGAGGATGCAGTCAAGCTATATATTCTGTATCTTATAGAGTTCTTCCTTTGTCCTTCAGAGAAAGAGAATGGTTTGATAGACCACTTTCAGTTCTAATTGGCTGACTCGGGGCAGTATGCGAATTTCGCATGGGGTATAGATGCTTATACACATTTGGTTCAGTCTGTTAGGCATAAGTTGAACCAATATGTGCATTTTTATATTCATCGAGGTTTTTCCCTCGCTATGCAAATCTGGTTGTATGAGTGTTGCTCTACAGTTAACACAGATATTGCTGTAAAGGGTTGGAATTTTGATCCCCCGTATCCTTAACTGGACAAGATATGGATTTCTGCATTGGAAGGGGGGATGATCAAACCATCCTGGATCAGGGTAAATTTTTGTTACGACCCGAAATTCCTACCTTCGGGACCGTGATGACGCCTAACATTTCATTTGCTAGGCAAGCCAACATTAGAATAACCTTAACCATTTTTAAACAAATTAAATTAAATAAAAGTCAATTACTGAAATAAAGTGCGGAAGACCATAACTACCAAATCATCAAAATACATCCCCGAATCTGGTGTCACAAGTGCACGAGCTACTAGGATAATACAAATAAAGGTTTGAATAAAATTCAAGCTGTTTGAAAGATAATACACTACTAAGATAAGATAGAATGGGACTTCAGAACTACAGATGTTGTGCACCTATATCTCAAGTCTCCTCTGGGTAACTGAATCCGAGCAAGTCTATGATATGCTGTTGGGACCAACTCCAAAATCTGTACAAGAAGTGCAGGGTGTAGTATGAGTACAACCAACCCCATGTACTCCGTAAGTGTCGAGCCTAACCTCGACGAAGTAGTGACGAGGCTATGACAAGACATATACGTAAATAACATGTACACGTATATACAAATACGAAACAACAATAATACAATAAATAATATTTTATAAATTTGGGAGGGAACATGCGAAGGGGAATGATATAGGAATTTCAGCAGAAGAAGTGCCACATAGCAGCCAATTAATTCATCAACAATAAAATGAGCAACTGATAATATGAAAATGGCACGACACCACCCTTCGTGCTTTTACTCTCATTCCTCCCATAATTTGATAAATAAATAATAATAATTGGCACGACACCACCCTTCGTGCTTTAACTCTCTTTTGGGAATGGCATCACCCTTCGTGCATTAACTCTCTTCTGGCACGACATCACCCTTCGTACTTTTACACTCTTTAAAAATGGCACGGCATTACCCTTCGTGCTTTAACTCTCTTCCTCACTTCATAATTCAATAAATAATAATGTGAAATTGGCATGGCATCACCCTTCGTGTTTTTATATTTTTTCTTACCATAAAAATAATAATATAAATTCGGAAGAGTATTTAAATGTGGGGATATATACTTATCAATCAATTCAATACTAGAATCCCGACTTGTTGGTCCCCCAATTTTCAACATCAAGCATCCATTTGCAGGGGTTATTGGTGATAATGTTGATCCTAATTTGTTGAAAGAATTCAATCGGTGGTTATATTTTGGGACCGATGCAGTTTCAAGGAGGTTAGTTTCTACACTTTTTTCATATTATGGAGGGCATAGAATTTATGGATTTTCATTTGCCATTACATTTTAATTGGTTTTTCTATGCCTTTAAATAGGAAGAAGGCGCCTTATATTGTAAAAGATAACATGCTCAACTCGTTGTTTGATCTTGGAGTGGAGAAAGTTGATGGAAAGGACTGTTTTTATACTTTGGCACATCCTGGACAAATCCTGAAAGACACGGTTCGTTCATACCTCGATATATAATTATAAGCTAAAGTTTTGTATTTTTTAAATATTTGTAGATATTTTGTTTAAATTTTGTTTATAAAATGTCTGAAGTATTGAGAAATTATGTACAGTATTTTTTTGCAGCAAATTGATGTTATTTTATACTATTTGAGGAAGAGATGAAAGTATGATCCTGAAAACACAACTCGGTTTACAACCACTGACTGTTGTTCAAGACAAGAATAGAACAAATTTATGAGAAATACATGAATGCCCCTGTCAATAGAAAGCTTGTTGTTGCCAAACCCCAGGACATAGTATCAGAATACATATTGGGGTACCGATTACTTGAAAATATCGCATGGGACAAAGTTAATTTTGTGATCATCCCCATCAACATTGTTGAGAAATTTCACTGATTATGCTCGCATTCAACATACTACATTCCAAATCGAAATTCTTTACTGTTATACACAGTGGATACATTCCTAAATTTTTGTTTTCCTTTTTCATCTCCATATACACTCGCACACCCATATCATTCTGAATTTCCATTAGAGGATAATGTTCGCTCACTGTGTATTTGATCTCGATGATTTTTACAAAAGTATCTATCATTAGGTGTTCTTCAATTGCGGCAATTGACTATAACTTGAATCTTCATTGATTACAATTCCGTCAACATCAAAATCTATATATCTTCCCAAGCTATCCTACCGACCATTGAGTTGAAGCATTATCGCCAATTTTGACATTATATCCCAAACTCAAGCTAGAGAAAATAATTTTGCTATCCTATAAAAAGTTTAGAAATCAAAGCCGATTATGAATACTTCACATTAATCTACAATCGTTTTCTTCAAAAAGTAATTTTTTTTTTGAATTTGTTGCCTTGTTTATAAAAAACTAGAGGAAATCTTCGTTAGAGAATGATTCTACAGAAAATTGGACGAGGATCGCGTATTTTGTTCATTGAAGATTTTAGCGTATAAAATTTGTAACTGAAAAATATTCTCTCCCTTCAATCCCGTATCTAAAAATAGAAGCCCACGGAAATAAGGAGACTATATTAGACGAATGTATATCTTTGTAGGAAAAGCATATTTATAGCGAGTAATTTTCAAAATTTGAACAATTCAGGTAAATAGGTTTCATATAGTGTATAGGAAAGAAAAAATTCCCTTTTTTATCTTTTCATTTCATTTCAAATTTAGCCTGAAGTTCTAAAGGGATTCTTACACAAATAACCGTCGGATTCGATGTTTACTTTTCCTACGACTTTCTCAAACTTTTTAAAAATATTTTGAATTATTAATTATGTTGAATTATACTATAATAATTTTTGAATATGTAAATGTCACGACCCAAAATCTCACCCGTCGTGATGGCATCTATCTCAATACTAGGCAAGTCGACAATCTCAATAAACCACCATATTTTTTAAGTTTGAAAACATAATATCTAAATTTAGAGGAAGAAAAACTCACAAATACATATATAAACACTCCCAAAACCCGGTGTCACTGAGTACACAAGCATCTAATATGAATACAAGTCTGAAAAATACGGTCCATAATAGTCTGAGACCAAATGTAGTAATTAAGGAGATAGGGAAGGAGAGGCAAGGTCTGCGAAATACGGCAGCTACCTCTGAATCTCCGGAATATCAACTGTGCGAAAGAAATCAACACCCGCTATGGCCGGGAGCACCTAAATCTGCACACGAAGTGCAGGGTGTAGTATGAGTACAACCAACTCAATAAGTAACAATAATAAATAAGGAACTGAAGATAGTGACGAGCTACACAGTTATAATTCATTTTCAGTAATTCCAGCAAAGAATAGACATGCTTTCAAATCCAGCAGTTTAAGTCAAATCAATTTTTTTTATACAGTCCAAGTTCATGTAATCTGGATATAAAAATTTTCAGAAAATTTCACAACAATGATAGATAGTAACTAAGTGAAACAACAAATGAAAAACAAGTACAATCTTTCAGGACAACAATCACTCACTGGGCTCCCAGCCCTCAGCACTCACACTCAATGGGTACCCACGCTCACTGGAGGTGTACAGATTCTGGAGGGGCTCCTACAACCCAAGCGCTATTATCCGCACGGATAACTCACGTGCTGCACGGACAACTCACGTGCTATAATATCAATATTTGAATCCGCACGGACAAATCACGTGCTACACGGACAACTCACTGCTATAGTATAATATCTCACAATCAGGCCATCGGCCTCACTCAGTCATAATTCTCTTCAGTCTCTCGGTCTTTCAATAGTCATGATAATCAGCCCAAACAACAATAATATGATGTATCAATAATGAACAATAGAGATTGAGATAAAATAAACAAGTAAATTGTGACTGAGTACAAAATAACAATTAGCAAATAATTCAACAAGTACGCGACCTCTGTGGGTCCCAACAGTACTATCACATAGCCTAAGCATGATTTACAATCAAATTTCTTTAACACATAGAGAGCATATAGCTAACCACAAGTAATTCAACTTTACAGTTTTACGGGACGGACCAAGTCATAATCCCCTCGATGCACGCCCACACGTCCGTCACCTAGCATGTGCGTCACCTTCAAAATAATCACATGACACAAAATTCGGGGTTTCGTACCCTCAGGACCAGATTTAAAACTGTTACTTACCTCAAGCCATGAAATTCTTTATTCTGCAATGTCTTTTCCTCGTGAATTGGCCTCCAAACGCCTCGAATCTAGCCACAAATAATTCTATTCAGTCAATAAAATTTATTAGAATTAATTCAATAAGAAAATGCTAATTTTCCATAAAAATCCGAAATTTAGCTCAAAAATTGCCCGTAGGCCCCACGTCTCGGAACCCGACAAAAGTTATAAAATATGAATGCCCATTCAATCACAAGTCCAACCATACAAATTTTACTCAAATCCAACATCAACCCGACCCTCAAATCTCCAAATTAAACCAAGAGGGTTTTCACAATTTTTCCAACTTAATTCACCAATTAATTGATAAACACAACCATGAATTCGGGTAATTTAACCAATATTGAGTTAAGAACACTTACCCCATTATTTTCCTTGAAAAACTCCCAAAAATCGCCTCTTTCCGAGCTCCAATCCGTCAAAAATGGAAAATGGGACGAAGTCTCATTTTCAGAACTTAAACTCACTGCCCAGGCTTTTACTCTTCGCGATCGCGAACATACACACGCTATCACGAAGCACAAATTTCCACTGCCCATATTTAACCCTACGCGATCGCGAACTTTTTCACGTGATCGCGATGCGCAACTTCACAGACCCACGCGATCGCAGCCCTCTTCACGCGTTCGTGAGTCACAAAAACCTAGAGCTACGTGATCGCATCCCTCTTCACGCGATCGCGTAGAACAAAACTCATCAGCCCCCGATTAATCTTACGCGATCGCGGATATCCCCACGCGATCGTATAGAACAAAATTCCACTGCCCAACTAAGCCTACGCGATCGTGTCCCAATCTTCGCGATCGCGAAGAAGGTTTGAAATACCAGAAATCAGTAGCTACCGGTAGTGCAAAAATGAAGGAAAATAATCCTAATACCATCCGAAACACGCCCAACAATACTAAAAACACGAATCATATCCCAATTCAAGCCTAATGAACTTTGAAATTTTTAATTTCTACAAATGACGCCGAAGCCTACCAAATCATATCCGATTGACCTCAAATTTTACACACAAGTCATAAATAACATAACGGGCCTTTTAAAACTTTCAGAAAAGGATTTCAACCCCGATATCAAAAAGTCAACCCTCCGGTCAAATTTTCCAAAAATTCGACTTTCGCCATTTTAAGCCTAATTTCACTACGGACCTCCAAAAATAATTTCGGACATGCTCCTAAGTCCAACATTACCTGTCACGACCGAAATTAACTCTCCTTAAGGTGTCGTGATGGCACCTAGTCTTTACGACTAGGTAAGCCTATTATTACAAAAAATATAAAGAAAACACAACATTTTTAAGATAAATAGCATATTGTGAATAGCCAAGAGTAGTACCACTCGACATATACAAAATAATTTTTTCAAGACCCGGAATATCGCTAAGTCACAAGCTACTATAATTTATGTAGCTCTATACAAAAGTCTGAAGATAATAAAGAAAGAAAAAAAAATCTCCAGGCGAGGGAGTAGAAGGGGACTCCGAAGATCTGCGGACGCAAACAAAAGTACCTTGAAGTCTCCTAGAATCAGCAACACGCACTAACCTCGAGGCTGATAGCTCGCACTTGGATCTGCACACGAAAACATGTGTAGGAAAGGGCATGAGTACACCACAATGGTACCTAGTAAGTTCCAAGCCTAACCTCGATCGAGTAGTGACGAGGTCAGGTCAAGGCCCTACCGGAGTAAATATAATAAATTAAACAGTAAAAGATATAAGCAAAACTTACGGTGACACAGTTAAAGAAATTCTCGAAAATTTAACAGCTAAGGGAGCCCTCGGCTCAAAATAAGGTAAACACAGTGGAAAAACTCTCGGAATACCGTCCCGTAGTTTCGAATGAATATGCAGTAAAGAGAGATCTCCCGGAATACGTCTGTAGTCCCAAAGTAAATATGCAGTGCTGGGGGATCTACCGGAATACGTCCGTAGTCCCAAAGTAAATATGTAGTGCTGGGGGATCTCCCGAAATACGTCAGTAGTCCCAAAGTAAATATGCAAGACAGGGGGATCTCCCGGAATACGTCTGTAGTCCCAATTTAAATATGCAATGCAAGATGAAACGGCAGGTATGGCATCGAGTTATACAGTTTATACTGAACACAGATAAGGAAAACAAGGACTTAGCTAAGCATGGCGCACAGAATGTCAAATAAGCAGTTAAAACACGTAAGCATGCTTCTCTAGTCTAAGTTTAACATTTAAACGTATTATTACAATTTAATAAGGAAAAATAGTTTATGACTCAGAAAGGAAAAATGGGATTTTTGCAATAATAGCCCGTGTACATACTCGTCACCTCATGTACACGGCGCCCACACATCAATTAATATAAAACATGCTAATGGAAAAGTCCCCAACACAAGGTTATACAAGCCACTTACCTCAACCGCTCAAATCAACTCGATATCACGTTCTTGCCAAGAGTATTCGATTCCAAATGGCCCGAATCTAATCAAATTAATTGCATAATATAAATATAACTACAAGTAACTAATTTAGCTAATTAATTCGAAACTAAAGCATGAAATTAGAAAAAACGCCCAAAAAGTCTCCCCGGGCCCACGTCTTGGAATCGGGTAAAAATTATAAATTATGAATACCCATTCACTCACGAGTTCAATCGAACAAAAATCATCTAAATCCGACATCAAATTCCCATTCAAATCTTAGATTTTCAATTGGGGAACCTTTTCCCCCATTTCTAAACTTTTACCCTCAAATTCCTTAATTAGACTAGGAAAACAACAATAGATTATTGTATTATGATCAAAATAGAGTTAGAACTCGTTACCCAATAGTTCTCCTTCAAAATCCCTCGATAAATCGTCTCCCATCGAGATCCAAATTGAATTTTGTGTTATGAAATTTCAAACCCTCGAAATCCCCTTTTCTACCCAGCGATTTCCGCATCTACGCTCATGGGGCCGCACCTGCGGAAAAATCAACGCAGGTGCGGAAGTCACTTATTGGGATGGGTCCGCATCTGCGGCTCCGCTTCTGCGGATGACCAGCCGCACCTGCGAGCCCAGCATGCCCTGTCCATTTCCGCACCTACGAACTCCCAAGCGCACCTGCGAGTCCGTACCTGCGGAAGGGGCGAAACACCAAACTAGCAATGCACCAGATTTTCCTAAGTCTAAATTCCTTCCCGTTAAGCATCCGAAACACACCCGAGGCCCCCGGGACCACAACCAAACATATCAACCAATCCTAAAATACCATACGAACTTAGTCGAGCCTTCAAACCACATCGAACAACACCGAAATCATGAATTAAGCACGGATTCAAGCCTAAGAATTTAAAATTTTCCAAATTCTACAAACGACGCCGAACCATATCAAATCTAGTCCGAATGACCTCAAATTTTACACACATGTCAAAAATGACACTACGAACCTACAGCCACTTTCGGAATTCCATTCCGAGCTCGATATCAAAATTTTCACTATCGGCCGAAATCGTCGAAAAACTAACTTTCGCCAATTCAAGCCTAAATCTACTACAGATCTCCAAAACACATTCCAGACGCGTTAATAACCCCAAAATCACTCAACGGAGCTAACGGAGTTGACGGAATTCCATTCCAAATCCATCTTCACATAGTTCCGACTACGGTCTAAACTCTAAGGCTTAAACTCACAACTAGGGATTAAGTGTCCCAAAACTCTCTGAATTCCATAACCAATCACTCCGACAAGTCCCAAAAGTAGAAACAAATATGGGAAAAGCAGATATTAGGGGATCGGGGCTCTAATTCTCAAAATGACTGGCCGGGTCGTTACATCCTCCCCCTCTTAAAGCAATCGTTCGTCCTCAGTATAAAGACATACCTAAAACTGTGAAAAGATGAGGGTACTGGCTGCGCATATCCTGCTCGGTCTCCCAAGTCGCCTTCTCGACCGGCTGACCTCTCCACTGGACCTTTACTGAAGCAATATTCTTTGACCTGAGCTTTCTGACCTGCCTGTCAAAAATGGCTACTGGCTCCTCAACATAAGATAGATCTTTGTCCAACTGGACTGAGCTGAAATCCAATACATAAGTCGGATCACCGTGATACTTCGAAGCATATACACGTGGAATACCGGGTGAACTCCTGCTAGGCTGGGAGGCAAGGCAAGCTCATAAGCAACCTCCCCAACGCGCCGCAATATCTCAAAAGGACCAATGAACCTCGGGCTCAGCTTGCCCTTCTTCCCGAACCTCATGACGCCCTTCATGGGCGATACCCGAAGCAAGACCCGCTCACCAACCATAAATGCCAAATCACGAACCTTCCGGTCCACAAAACTCTTCTGTCTGGACAGGGCTGTGCGAAGTCTCTCCTGAATCACCTTCACCTTATCCAGGGCATCCTGGACCAAATCCGTACCCAACAATCGGGCCTCGCCCGGCTCAAACCATCCCACTAGGGACCGGCACCACCTACCGTACAAAGCCTCATACGGTGCCATCTGAATACTGGACTGATAACAGTTGTTGTAAGCAAACTCTGCAAGTGGCAAGTATTGGTCCCATGACCCTCCGAACTCCATCACATAGGCACAGAGCATATCCTTAAGAATCTGAATCGTGCGCTCGGACTACCCGTCCATCTGAGGGTTAAAGGTTGTGCTCAGCTCCACCCTAGTACCCAACTCCTGCTGTACGGCTCTCCAAAATCGGTATGTGAACTGTGTACCTCTGTCTGAAATGATGGATACTGGAATACCATGAAGGCAGACAATCTCCCTGATATAAATCTCAGCCAATCTCTTAGTCAACACTGGAATGAAATGGGCTGACTTGGTCAGCCGATCCACGATTACCCAAATAGCATTGAACTTTCTCAAAGTCCGAGGAAGTCCAACCACAAAGTCCATGGTGATCCGCTCCCACTTCCACTCTGGGATCTCTAACCTCTGAAGTAATCTACCCGGCCTCTGGTGCTCATATTTGACCTGCTGACAGTTGAGACACTTGGCCACAAACCCAACTATATCCTTCTTCATCCTTCTCCACCAGTAGTGCTGCCTCAAGTCCTGGTACATCTTCGCGGCACCCGGATGAATGGAGTACCGCGAGCTATGGGCCTCCTCAAGAATAAACTCCCGAAGCCCATCTACATTGGGCACACAGATCCGGCCCTGCATCCTCATCACACTGTTATCACCAATAGTCACATCTCTGGCATCACCCCGCCGAACCCTGTCCTAAAGAACTAGAAGATGAGGATCATCATACTGGCGCTCCCTGATACGATCATAAAGAGAAGACCGAGCAACCACACAAGCTAATACCTGGCTAGGCTCTGAAATATCCAATCTCACGAACTGGCTGGCTAAGGCCTAAACATCTAAGGCTAAGGGCCTCTCAGTTGCCAGAAGGTATGCCAAACTCCCCAAACTTTCTATCCGGCGACTCAAGGCGTCGGCCACCACATTGGCCTTCCCCGGGTGGTACAATATAGTGATATCATAGTCTTTAAGTAGCTCCAACCACCTCTGCTGACGCAAATTAAGGTCCTTCTGCCTGAACAAGTGCTGCAAACTCCGGTGATCAGTGTAAATCTCACAGGGAACACCGTACAAATAATGACGCCAGATCTTCAGGGCGTGAACAATAGCTGCTAAGTCGAGATCATGAACCGAATAATTCTTCTCATGCACCTTCAATTATCTAGATGCGTAGGCAATCACCCTACCGTCCTGCATCAATACCGCTCCAAGGATAATCCTCGAGGCATCACAATAGACAGTGTAGGACCTCGAACATGTAGGCAATACTAATACTGGGGCTGTAGTCAAAGCTGTCTTGAGCTTCTGAAAGCTCTCCTCACACTCCTCGGTCCACCTGAACGGAGCACCCTTCTGGGTCAGCCTGGTCATAGGTGCTACAATAGATAAAAATCCCCCCATAAAGCGATGGTAATACCCTGCCAAACCAAGAAAACTGCGGATCTCCGTAGCTGATGACGGTCTAGGCCAACTCTGCACTGCCCCCACCTTCTTCGGATCTACCTTGATCCCATCACAAGACACTATGTGGCCCAAGAATGCCACTGAATCAAGCCAGAATTCACACTTAGAAATTTTTGCATACAATTTCTTCTCCCTCAAAGTCTAAAGCACGGTCCTCAGGTGTTGCTGATGATCTTCTCGAGACCGGGAATATACTAGGATGTCATCAATAAACACAATGATGAAGGAATCAAGATAAGGCCGGAACACACTGTGCATCAAATGCATAAAGGTTGTTGGGGCATTGGTCAGCCCAAATGACATGACAAGAAACTCATAGTGACCATATCTGGTCCTGAAAGTAGTCTACGGGATGTCCGGCTCCCGAATCTTCAACTGATGATAGCCAGAACGCAAGTCAATCTTGGAAAACACCCTAGCACCATGTAGGTGATCAAATAAATCATCGATGCGAGGCAAATGATACATGTTCTTCACCGTAACTTTGTTCAACTGCCGATAATCAATACACATACGCATAGAACCATCCTTCTTCTTCACAAATAAGACTAGAGCACCCCAAGGTGATACACTGGGCCTGATGAAGCCCTTATCAAGCAACTCCTGCAACTGCTTCTTCAACTCCTTCAACTCAGGAGGAGCCATACAGTAGGGAGGAATAGAAATGGGCTGAGTGCCCGACAGCAAATCAATGCCGAAATCAATATCTCTATCGGACGACATACCCGAAAGATCAGCTGGAAACACATCAGGGAAGTCCCTCACTACTGGGACTGACTCAACTGTAGGGGTATTAATACTGTCATCCCTCACATAGGCCAAATACGCATCACACCCCTTCTCAACCATTCGCTGAGCCTTAAAGAATGAAACGAACCTGCGGGAAGTATACTCTAAGGTACCTCTCCACTCTAATCTCGGCAAGCTTAGCATAGCCAGCGTCACAGTCTTAGCGTGACAATCAAGAATAGCATAATGGGGTGACAACCAGTCCATGCCCAAGATAACATCAAAATCTACCATACTGAGTAATAACAAATCGGCTCTGGTCTCAAAACTACTAAGAGCAATCAAACACGACCGATATACGCCGTCCACAATGAGAGAATCCCCCACGGGAGTAGATACATAAATAGGGGAACTCAAAGAATCTCGAGATATCCTCAAATGTGGAGCGAAATAAGAAGACATATATGAGTACATAGAGCCTGGGTCAAATAATACCGATGCTTCCTTATGACAGACAGGGACGATACCTGTGATGACTGAATCTGAAGCAACAACCTCTGAACGGGCATAGTACCTGGCCTGGACTCCCCCTCTAGGGCGACCTCGACCTCCCCGACCTCCACCTTGAGCTGGCTGAGGAGGTGGGGTGGCAGCTGGTGCTGGAAGAATGGCCGGAGGATCCAGTGGAGCACGTAGAGGCTGATAAGTCTGTGAAGGTGTACCCCTCCTGGATCTGGGGCAATCTCTAACCATGTGAAGAGTGTCACCACACTAAAAACAACCTCTTGGAGAACGCGGCGGCTGATACTGACCCGAACCTGGCCTGCTGGACTGGCCGGTAATAGCACCTCGAGCAGGAGGCATACTGGATACCGACAATGCATAATAGGGCTCCTGAGGTCTAGGAGGAGCTGGGATACCGCTGGCTGCTGGAAGAGCTGAATGAACAGGGTGACTCACAAAACCCCTACCATAGCGTGTTGCTGGTGCACGAGCTCCTGAGTAATGACCAGTCTCTCGAGACCTCTTGGCCTCTCTCTCCTCTCTGTCCCTGGCGAACATGCCCTCCACTCTCCTGGCAATGCTCATTGCCTGCTGATAAGTGATGTCCATTTCCAACTCCCTGGTCATACTGGTCCAAATACTGGGGTGGAGTCCCTCAATGAAGCGACGAACCCTCTCTCTGACTGTAGTAACCAGAGCGGGTGCATGGCGAGCTAACTCACTGAAATGGACTGCATACTCCGACACAGTCATAGCACCCTGCACAACTGCTCAAACTCTGCGCGCCAAGCATCCCTAAAGCTCTGAGGAACATACTCACGCAAGAACATCTCTGAAAACTAAGTCCAAGTGAGTGAGGCTGCCTCGTCCAGACTACTCAGCTCATAGGCATGCCACCACTGATATGATGCTCCCCTCAGCTGGAAAGCGATGAAAGTAGGTGGGTGGTATTTCTTGTACCTCTAAAGTCTGAGCTGCTCTGCCTCAGAAGCAGCTACCCTGATCTCATGCTGAACCGGAGCCACTGGGGGTATAGGAATATACTCTGGGGCTTGATCAACCTGGACCCTCTGCTCAGGAGTGTGGGCTGCGGGAGTTGTGCCCCTCCCCCGGCCTGAGATGTAGCGGGAGCTATCGAAAATAGTCCAGCCTGAGCCAGAGTGCTGAACATGCTCAAGAACTGAGCTAAAGTCTCCTGGAGGGCTGGAGTAGCAATAGGGATCTCCGGCGCTGGCCCTCCAGCTGGAGCTACTGGGGGCTCCTTTGACGCAGCTCTCGTAGGTGCTCGGGCTGCACCACGTGGTCGTCCTCTACCCCGACCCCAGCCTCTGGCGGCTCTGGCAGGGGGCTCGGGTGCCTGATTATTGGTCCTCCCAGTACGGATCCTCACTATCTGTGAGAAAGAGTAGAATAGAATCTTAGAATTTTTTGGTGTCAATAACTCGCACGACAAGGAAATCAAAGAAATATTATTGTTCTTAACAGTTACATAGCCTCCCAAAGATAAGTACGGACGTCTCCGAACCGATCCGCGAGACTCTAATAAACCGGCTTGTGACTCGCGACTCCTACGAACCTAGTGCTCTGATACCAACTTGTCACGACCCAAATTAACCCTCCGTAAGGTGTCGTAATGGCACCTAGTCTTTACGACTAGGCAAGCCTATTATTACGAAAAATATAAAGAAACCACAATATTTTTAAGATAAACAGCATATTGTGAATAGCCAAGAGTAGTACCACTCGACATATACAAAATAATTTCCCCAAGACCCAGAATATCACTATGTCACAAGCCGCTATAATCTATGTAGCTCTATACAAAAGTCTAAAGATAATAAAGAAAGAAAAAATATCTCTAGGCGAGGGAGTAGAAGGGGACTCTGAAGATCTGCGGACGCAAGCAGAAGTACCTTGAAGTCTCCTAGAATCAGCAGCACGCACTAACCTCAAGGCTGATAGCTCGCACTTGGATCTGCACACGAAAACATGTGCAGGAAAGGGTATGAGTACACCACAATGGTACCCAGTAAGTGCCAAGCCTAACCTCGGTCGAGTAGTGACGAGGTCAGGTCAAGGCCCTACCGGAGTAAATATAATAAATTAAACAGTAAAAGATATAAGTAAAATTTACGGTGACACAGTTAAAGAAATTCTTGAAAGTTTAACAGTTAAGGGAGCCCTCGGCTCAGAACAAGGTAAACACAGTGGGAAAACTCTGGGGATACCGTCCCATAGTTCCAAATGAATATGCAGTACATGGGGATCTCCGGAATACGTTCGTAGTCCCAAAGTAAATATGCAGTGCTGGGGGATCTCCCGGAATACGTCCGTAATCCCAAAGTAAATATGCAGTGCTAGAGGATCTCCCGGAATACGTTCGTAGTCCCAATTTAAATATGCAACGCAAGATGAAATGACAGGTATGGCATCGAGTTATATAGTTTATACTGAACACAGATAAGAAAAATAGGGACTTAGCTAAGCATGGCGCATAGAATGTCAAATAGGCAGTTAAAACACGTAAGCATGCTTCTCTAGTCTAAGTTTAACATTTAAACGTATTAGTATAATTTAATAAGGAAAAACAGTTTATGACTCAGAAAGGAAAAATGGGATTTTTGTAATAATAGCCCGTGTACGTACTCGTCACCTCACGTACACGGCGCCCACACATCAATTAATATAAAACATGCTAAGGGGAAAGTCCTCAACACAAGGTTATGCAAGTCACTTACCTCAACCGCTCAAATCAACTCGATATCACGTTCTTGCCACGAGTATCCGACTTCAAATGGCCTGAATCTAATCAAATTAATTGCATAATGTAAATATAACTACAAGCAACTAATTTAGCTAATTAATTCGAAGCTAAAGCGTGAAATTAGGAAAAATGCCCAAAAAAGTCTCCTCAGCCCCACGCCTCGGAATCGGCTAAAAATTACAAATTATGAACACTCATTCACTCACGAGTTCACTCAAACAAAAATCATCTAAATCCGACGTCAAATTCCCATTCAAATCTCAGATTTTCAATTGGGGAACCTTTTTCCCCATTTCCAAACTTTTATCCTCAAATTCCTTAATTAGACTAGGAAAACAATAATAGATTATTGTATTATGATCAAAATAGAGTTAGAATTCGTTACCCAATAGTTCTCCTTCAAAATCCCTCGAGAAATCGTCTCCCACCGAGCTCCAAATCGAATTTTGTGTTATGAAATTTCAAACCCTCAAAATCCCCTTTTCTGCACAGCGATTTCCGCATCTACGCTCATGGGGCCGCACCTGCGGTCCCGCATCTACGGTCCCGCACATGCAGAAAAATTAACGCAGGTGCGGAAGTCACTTATTGGGCTGGGTCCGCATCTGTGACCCCTGGGCCGTATATGCGGCTCCGCTTCTGCGGACGACCAGCCGCACCTGCGAGCCCAGCATGCCCTATCCATTTCCGTATCTGCGAACTCCCAAGCGCACCTGCGAGTCCGCACCTGCAGACTCCCCTCCGCAGGTGCGAAACACCAGAACCAGCTATGCACCAGATTTTCCTAAGTTCAAATTTCTTCCCGTTAAGCATCCGAAACACACTTGAGGCCCCCGGGACCTCAACCAAATATATCAACCAATCCTAAAATACCATACGAACTTAGTCGAGCCTTCAAACCACATCGAACAACACCGAAATCATGAATTAAGCACGGATTCAAGCCTAAGAATTTAAAATTTTCCAAATTCTACAAACTACGCCGAACCATATCAATTCTAGTCCGAATGACCTCAAATTTTATACACATGTCAAAAATGACACTACGAACCTACAGCCACTTTCGGAATTCCATTCTGAGTTCGATATCAAAATTTTCACTATCGGCCGAAATCGCCGAAAAACTAACTTTCGCCAATTCAAGCCTAAATCTACTACAGACCTCCAAAACACATTCCGGATGCGCTCCTAACCCAAAATCACTCAACAGAGCTAACGGAGTCGACATAATTCCATTCCGGATCCGTCTTCACACAGTTCCGACTACGGTCCAAACTCTAAGGCTTAAACTCACAACTAGAGACTAAGTGTCCCAAAACTCTCTGAATTCCATAACAAATCACTCTGGCAAGTCCCAAAAGTAGAAACAAATATGGGTAAAACAGATATTAGGGGATCGGGGCTCTATTTCTCAAAACGACCGGCAGGGTCGTTACATCACCAAACAGAGCTATCAGAATCATTAAAATTCAAATCCGAGGTCGTTTATATATAAGTCAATATTCTATCAACTTTTCCAACTTATGTTTTCAATTATGAGACTAAGTGTCTCATTTCACTCTGAAATCCTTCTGAACCCAAACCAACTAACCCGATAAGTCATAAATCAATTGTAAAGCATAAACTGAGCAGTAAATTGGGGAACTGGGCTGTAATACTCAAAACGGCCGGCCGAGTCGTTACAGTAAATTTTATTTTGAACATTTGAAGACTCTATGCCCGAATTTACGCTAAAAATTAAGATACTCTTACCCTTATACTCCAAACCCTTCACATATAAGATATGGGTCAACTTTGGGATTAGGAAAAGCTTAATATATTAGTGATTTAGAGGGGATTAGATAATTATACGGGATAATACATAATTACCCATTGGGGCTTAACGAATTTGCCAGATGCACCCTTTTTCTTTGCGGGGGTCCTATAACCTCCCTATACATGTTTCAAGTGGTATTATTATCCCCTTTTTTGACAAGCATCAATTTCACACAAACATGTGAAACACACTCACTAACCTGGTGATGCCATGTCATTTTTAAACACTACTTTTTTAATTTACCTTTTATGTCCTTTTTGTCTCTTTTTGTTTGTCATTTTTTTTCTTTTTTCTTCTCCTACAACTTCTATGAAGAAGTTTCCGCCATAGCTGTCGTAGCCGTCACCTCTCCATTTTCTTTGCTTGACTTTAATGATTAGTTTACTAACTCATTCTGCATTTACTTCAAATCATAACCCTTTAGAAATCTAAGAGACATTCTTATATTTGGACAAACTTTCTCTGACTTTCTAAGGAATTAATTAAGCAAAAGCAAACATTTATAGTGATATATATGGAGTGGGAAAATCAGCGGTAACAGCCACCGCAGACGGTGGAGGATATCAACGGCACCTCCGAAGGAGGAGGGATGTTTGTAAAAGTAATGACCGATGAGCAAATGTGTCACGACCCAAAACTTAACCTGTCGTGATAGCGCCTATCATGGTACTAGACAAGCCAACTACTCAGACATTTCCAACACTGTTAACCTTTGAAATATATTAAAACAGTTTAAATAAATAAAAATCTCATAAAACATGATAGAATATCATAACTCAATACATAAGTCTTCCCAAAACAGGGGTGTCACTGAGTACATGAGCATCTATATAGTGACATAGTCTGGTACACTGTCTAGAAAGTAGAACTGAATGAATAACTGGGAGATAAGGGAGGAGAGTCAAGGTCTGCGGACGCCAAACAGCTACCTCGATGATCTCCGAATTTCTGAACTTTGTGAATCAACAACCGTTGTGACCGAAAATACCTGGATCTACATACGAGGTGTAGGGTGTAGTGTGAGTACAACCAACTCAATAAGTAACAAATCTAACCTTTGGACTGAAAATAGTGATGAGTTTGAGTAATACAGTCCACATGCAGTATTACCAATACAGAAACTTACAACAAATATGACAGTGATATCTCAGAAATTTATAATCTACAAGTAAAGGTGTAAGAATTTAGACATGCTTTCAGGTTTTGCAATAAAACTCAACACAGAACATGGCAGATCCAGCCCAAAATGCAAATAAACCAGGGCAGATCCAGTCCAAAAGTAAATAACTGCTAGCATTGCGCCCACTATGGATGTGCAGACTTTGGAGGGGCCGATCCAACCCAAGCACTATTATAAGCTAAATCCTGGCATGAATTAATAAAGCATACAGCGGCGTGCAGTCTGATCCCATGAATATGACTCACAATAGACCTCAGTCTCACTCAGTCATTCATCTCTCCAGTCTCTCAGGCTCACCAAAATCATGATAATCAGCTCAAACAATGATGATATGACGTATCAAATAAAGGACAATAGAGGTTGAGACATATTATACAAATAATAGCTGTGACTGAGTACAATTTGACAAATTAAACAAATAATTCAACATGTAACACGATCTCTATGTATCCCAACAGTACCAACACGGAGCCTAAGTAGGGTTTCTAACATAACTGGCAGCTCAATTACTCTAACACATGGTAAAAATACGGGTAACAACAAGTTTATTCAACTATACAATTCCACAGAATCGACCAAGTCACAATTCTTACGGTGCACGCTCGCATGCCCGTCACTTAGCATGTGCGTCGCCTCAACAACAATCACATAACACGTAATTTGGGATTTCATACCCTCAGAACCAAGTTTAGAGGTGTTACTTACCTCAAAATGTGCAAAACTCTACTCCAACAAGCCCTTGCCTAGCGAAATGACCTCCGAATACCTCGAATCTAGCCACAATAATTCTATACGATCAACTCAAGCTATAGGAATCAATTCCATATAAAGATGCTAAGTTCTTAATCAAAAGTCAAAAAGTCAACTAAAAAACTGGCCCCAAGTCCACATCTCGGAATTCAATAAAAGTCACAAAATCTGGAAGCCCATTCAACCACGAATCTAACCATACCAAATTTACTAAAATCCAACACCAAATCGTCACTCAAATCTCCAAATTAAACTCTCCAAATTCCTAGCCTCATCCCCAAAAATTTCACCTAAAAAACACACAAACTAGGTGGAAAAATCAATAGGGAAACATAATTATTAAATAAAAATAATCACAAGTGACTTACCTCAAGAATCCCTTCGAAATACCTCTCAAAAATCGCCAAAGCCGAGCTTGAAATATCCAAAATGATGAAAATCACGGAACCCTCGATTTTAATACACTGCCCAGCCTTTTTTCACTTCTGCAGATCACTTAACCGCACATGCAGTTCTGCTTTTGAGGAATTTCTTCCGCTTCTGTGGACATGCCTAACAGGCCTTCCTTCGCTTCTGCGACGCTTCCTCCGCATATGCGCTCTCGCAGGTGCAGAAATTCCATCGCACCTGCTCACAGACCTCAGCTGGCCAACTCCAATTCTATGCCAAACATGCCGCATCTGCGACCACACAGGTGCGGAAATCCCCTCGCACATGCGATCACTACACTCCCCTTCCCAGGCCACTTCTGCGCTCCCCTGCTCGTTTCTGTGAATCAAAATTCTGCAGGTGCGATTGCACCAGAGCTGGTGCTTCAGCAATTTTTCAAATCCCAAATTCGATCCGTTAACCCTCCGAAACCAACCCGAGACTCCGAGACCTCAACGAAACACACCAACAAGTCCTAAAACACGATACAAACTTAGTCAAACCCTCAAATCCTATCAAACAACATTAAAAATACGAATCGCACCCCAATTCTAGCCTAATGAAAACTAAGGAATTCCAATTTCTACCATCGATGCCGAAACCTATTAAATCAAGTCTGATTGACCTCAAATTTTGCACACAAGTCGTAAATGACACCACAGACCTACTCCAACTCCCAGAACTAAAATCCGAGCCCGGTAACCACAAAGTCAACTCTAAGTTAAACTTATAAATTTCCAACTTTTGCCATTTCAAACCTAGTTCAATTACGGACCTCCAAATCACTATCCGTACACACTCCTAAGTCCAAAATCACCCAACGAAACTAACAGGACTATCAAAACTCTATTCCGGGGTCGTTTACATGTAAGTCAATATCCGGTCAACCTTTTCAAATTAAGCTTCCAACCTTGAGACTAAGTGTCTCAACTCATTCCGAAACATTTCCAGAACCGAACCAATTACCCCGGCAAGTCACATAGCAACTATTAAGCATAAAATAAGCAGTAAATAGGATAAGGGGCTACAACTCTCAAAACAACCAGCCTAGTCGTTACAAAATGGGAGTGCTTCGTTCTTCCCCAACCTCCTTCTCCAGCGAAACACTCCCATTTCAAACCCCTTTCTCCTTTTTCTCCTACTAAACCCATCACCAAATCAAGTCCCCCATCCTTCCCCCCTACAAATTCGTCAGTTTTATTAAAGTTTTCATCTGATTTTAATACTCAATCAGTCCCCTACTTCGCAATCTCTGATTTTAATGCTCAAATCAGTCCCCAATTTTTGATCTTCTTCTTGAGCTTTAAGAAATCAATGTAGGAAAGGTTAGGATAGGTTAAATATTAATTAACCAAAATAAAATAAAAGAGAAAAGGAAAGAAAATGACTGATAATTAATATAAAAGCTAATGACATGTTAGAGAAAAAAAATAAAAGAAAAAGAAGAAAAGGATAAGAAAAGTAAAATAAAGTGAAAAGTATTATATTTTGATTTTGGAAAAGAAAAAATACGTTTAGATTTATGATATCACGCGCTACGGTGAAGTGCAGAATATTCTCCATGTAACATAAGTATAAAAAGGGGTAATAATATCACTTGAAACATGTATAGAGGGAATTATAGGATCCCGTAAAGATAAATAGTGCATCTGACAAAGTGGATAATCTCCAATGGGGTAATTATGTATTATCCCCCAAGTATACTTTGTTTACCTTCAATTAGAACAAGAGACAAAGTAAAGGTAAAAGATAAATTTTATTTGTTTAGTGCAGCTCCTTCCCCTTCCTAGTAGGCAATTTAAGTTTTTTTTTTTCCCCCAAGAAAAGCATAGTCTTGAGATGCATAATGACTCTTTATGTGTCAAAAATGTTGGTTGCAGTGGCTAGAACTATTCGCACTTCTAGAGAAATAGCAAGTTTTGACAATCCAAAACCAACTTCTGTTGGAGGTTGGATCTCTTTATTTCCTGTTCTATTTACTATTTGGCCATGGATAAATTAATTACTTCAATTCTTTTAGGGCTCGTTTGGTTTGTGAATAAAGGATAACAATTTCAGGTTTAAATGCGGGATCATTTTATTCCCTGTGGTTGAATTTTTGAGTATGGGATTAGAATTTCAGTATTATTTATACCACATATACTCCCTCCATCTCATATTATCAATCGTAGTTACTAAATATAGTTGTCTTAAATTATTTATCACTTTAGAAGTTCAAGATAAAATTGATTAACTTTTTTCTTTTTTACCCTTCGTAATAATTATCCTTGAAGACTACAAACACCTAACTTTATTCAAATACCAATGAAGAAAGATTAAATATTAAGACATGAATAAGGGTAAAGTAGTCAAAATTCCATCCTAATTAATTTTTCTTAAAGGGTGTGTACAAGAGAATCATGATAGATAATATGAGACGGAGAGAGTATTATTTTATATTGCCTTCAATGCAGGATAACAAATTTAGGATTACTAATCGCGGGATAAAACACCAAAATAGTCAAGATATCGTTCTCCAAAACTCTTCTCTTAAAGTCCTTTAATAAATCTAAGGTTAAAATTAAAAATAAATATTTTTCCTACTTATCCAATTTAAATTAAATACATATTTTATACTATATCCCGTATGTCTTATGTTTAGTCTAGTGAATCAATAGGGTTGGCTCAATAAATATGGTGGCCTAAAGCAAAGCTTCAATGAGAGGTATTGATACCCAATTTTGCCCTCATATTTTTTAAAATATATATATGCTTTCAAAATATTATTTTGCGTTATTATTTAATTTATAAGATTTACACGAGCACTTTTTGTAATTTTCCATAATTTTAGAGCTTTTAAATTAATTTTCTTGCATTAAATTACATAAAAATTCAGTAATTATCCCTTTAAATTATTTGTGATGACTTAATCATCCAAATTACTATTTTTTCACTTCATTTCATATAATTATGTTTACATTTTTAAGCTATTTATCTAATTTTGTAATAATGGCCTATATTCATACATAAAGGCTCTTTATTCAATATTATTTATGTCAAAATAGCATATTTATAATTTTATAATACAAAGTTATTATTTTAAGTATTTCAGTGCATAAATAATATTTTCATTCATTTATTAAGCATTGTTTATAAATTATTTTGATAAATTTTGTGGTATTTAAATAATAGCCCAATTCCTTACCTATTTTCGGACCCAAAACCACCCAAACCTTAGCCTAATTACCCCAAGCCCAAAACCAAATTACCCTTTTTAAAATACCCGGCAACCCGCTCCAAATAAACCCGCCCCATCCCCCTTACTATCCTGGCCGTTGATCTCGAGTGATCAACGGCCCACAATAACCCAACCCCTTTTAATTACCCCTTCACACAAAACCCTAACCCATTTTTCCCTTTGCCCAGCCGCCTTATTACCCTCTCACCTCTCTTATTCTCTGTTAAACCTTAGCCACCGTAACCCTAACCCTCTCCGATTCCGACTCAAACATGGAATCAATCCATGATCTACTTACCTATTTTGTGATACTCTATCATTATACGCATGTTTATGGTATTACTTAGTTCTTGCCCTATTTTTGGCAAGAACTACTTCTCAAGAACGGGCCGACTTACTTTGGTTCTGTGAAGATCTGGACGATCTTTCGTCCACATACATGTTATATTGAACGATTCTTGCATTTTGGTTCGATTCAAGTCATCAGTCCCAACTAGGGTTTGAGATTTTCCCTTTTTCTTTACTGATTTTCGATTGATATTCTTCCCTTTCTTGTGTTTGACTGATATTTTCCTTATTTTTGTTTAATCTACTTTACCTCCTTATTTTATGTGTTATTTGCCCTAAGACTGACTCTAATTGATTCTCGTTTGCTATATTTTCCTTATTCTCTGTTCAACCTATTGTATTTCCTTATTCTATGTGTTACTTGCCCTAAAATTGATTCTGGCATGTCATATTTTCCTTATTCTGTGTTTAATTTATCGTGTTTCCCTATTTATGTGTTAAATCTGCTACTGTATAAACCACTCCCCTAAAACCCCTTGAACAGACCTTTTCGAATCTCCTAATCCCTGCTACTGTTCTCACTACTCTCCTTTCTCACTCACTCACTCACTCACTGTTACACTCGAACACTCTCTAAAATCATTGAATTCGGGGTCGGCTAAAAGCCAAGGTAATTAAACAACCTCCTCCGGTGCAAGTACTGCTCGGAGCCCATTCTCGGGGCTCTTGTAAACTCTAAAGCATTGGGGTCTTGGGGTTTGTGCTATTATGCTCTTTACTCTTTTGATTCTGCTACTGGTTAGTGTTTTAAACCTTTGTAATGTTCAATTTCTTTCTTTCTTTCTGCATATGTATTTGAATCACATGAGCATGATAACGTTCAATACTCTGATGTCATTCTGCGATAAGAAAATGCATGGGATAGTTTACTGTTGTGTTATGCTAATACGTATTCTTCACTATGATTTGCATTCTGTGATTTCTTGTCTTCTGAAATGGGTTCTATATCATTTGGCATCTTAGCATGTTTAGTTTTGAACTTCAATGAAAGTCTATTTTGATAGGAGCCTGACTACTGTGATTGTATATTGTTAGTTATAAAATTTCTTCATACTTTGTTTTGGGTGCTACCATAACTCTACGGGAACCATCCCTACTTGAATGAATCTTTTAGTGCTAAGTCCTGTGTATACTGGATTGCCCTTTGTGTATTAGTCCCAACTCTATGGAATGTTGCTTTAAAGTCTGCTTTAAACATGTTTCATGGTATCCTGATTTTTAAGAGATAAATACTCTATTTTTTTATTAACTATGACTTTGCTCCTATGCTAATATATTTTTCAGTATGCCTTTGTTCATTTGCTACCCTATCCTTTCTGTGATTATCATAATCTGTGTCCCCCTATCATGTCTAAATACTGATTAATATGGAATTAAGTTAGACTTAACTTAATTTGGATCTTTAGGTTTAAACTAGTTCAACTCCATGCATCTATACACGATAACCTATGTATGTTTGCAAACCTGTTTTCTTCTCCTAAGTCCTATGAGGTTGTCTATGTGGTACTTTGCTATGTAAACCTTGTTGAACCTACTGGCCTTCTTGACCGGTTGTATTATATGCTCAATTTGGTATATTACTTGATTTCTGTCCACTCTCCATACTTGCTACTCTGATATTCTGAATTCCCTTTCTTAGCCGGCTGAAAGCCAAGGATATCTAGGTTCCATTGTTGGCCTTCTTAGTGTGAGCACTGCTCGGGGTCTAATTGAGGCCCTTGTGAACTCTGACACACTAGGGCTTGGTCCTAGTCATTCTCTCAACCTCCAAAACTGTCCCTAATACTCTATTTCCCTGTCATGTACTATATATCTATATTGATTGTTCCAAGTGGTGCAACACTTGGTGTTGTGGCTCATTGAATTGGTATGGTCTCTTCTATGGACCCATGATCGTGTATTGAACGTGGCTCTTTGTTGAAGACCCAGTAAGTCTGGGTATTTAGTTATTTTATTTGGGCCTACTGTGGGCATGTTCACTGTTATGTAATATTGTTACTTTACTCATTATTAGGCATGTAATAATTTTTGTATAAACAATTGGGGTTGTTAGTAAAAGGGAATTGGGTAGATTTTAATATTTACATGTGATGGGTAGATAACATGCCTATAGGACTTAATAATGTGTTTGCTATATGTGTCGTTCACTCTCTATGTACACTATAAAAATCATGCCATTAGGAGAAGCACACACTCACACTACTTGTCTACTAGCAAAGCATGAGCTCAAAGGCTTCAATTATCCTTGTTGCTACATGTTATTAGAAAACATGCCCATAGGAAATAAATATCGTTGAACTTTCCTTCAATTTACATTGCTAGAAATCATGCCTATAGGATTTGGATCATTTCATTTGCTACTGTATCGCACTGTTCACAAGAAACCATTCCTATAGGACTAAGTATAACAATAAAATCAGTTCCAAGTGCTAATCGTTAAAGATCCTGCCTATAGGATACCACAATTCGCCTTAATAACTGTTAATGATGCCCCTCTCAGCATTGTTTATTATTCACTTAGACCACTATCAAAAGTGTGAGTAATTCTGGGTTTCTCTCGATAGATTCCATTGTCTTTACTACATAAATCACTTAGACGCAACATCTACAGGGTTAATAACTGGAAATCTGCAATTTCAACAATCAATATGCGATAACTGTACAATCATGTCTATGGGCAACGCTTGGTTTCTGAAACTGCTTGCATACCTTAACGCCTTGTCACATAGAAATCATGTCTATAGGGATTTAAGTTCTTAATTCTGAACTGCTTAACATACAATTTGTCTTGCGTGCATTTGTTGCTTAACTATGGAGGCAAACTTGAGCCTTGACTGCCTATATGTGATGTCCAATGTGTTTTATATGTCGCCTAGTTTTGACATTTCTGAGCAGCCTAAGTGAGGTCTAGAACCATCCAAAGTAAAGGTCCAATACCTCCTGGACCATAGGTACGGGACGGGTAGTGCACGCATAGAGTACGACCTATAATTGAATTAGAACGCTTTTAGGTAATAACTTTAACATAGTAATCAGGTAGCAGGAGATGATAGTCTGTGTCCGCTGAATAATATGAGTAACACCCCATCTTGAGGGAGTTACGAAGTATTATTTATGTTGTACGGGGTGATCCTTTAGGGTAAAAAACTTAGGACCCCCTACTCTTTATATGTTGTTATTAGACCCAAATAGTTGTATTCCTATATTCGCACTAAGATCTGTATTAATCATGTTGTAATAAAGTTCTTTGACTTCTGAATTCCCTTTGTTTACTTGATCACCTAGCTTAATCGTAATCCACATAATCTTAAGTTCGGACGGGACCCACAATTGTGGACCTCGAGGAGTATCTAACACCTTCTCTTTGAGGTAACTTGAGCCCTTACCCGATCTTTGGTGGCGTTGACTAGTCAAACAGAGTTATCTACATATTAGGTGCCCTAACGCACCTTAAAAAATTATTAGGTGGCGAATCTTCTCCTTTAGCACTCTATCTCCCAATCTAAAAGGGAGTTGTCACGTGTCGAAGCCCGCTTTCGCGAGAAAACAAGGCGCGACAAGAGGCCTTAAACTTTTTGTTAGAAAGAAATCCATATATAATTTCATTTGAAGTCCATTTGTTTTAGCTTTTTTAATGAAAAATTATTAATAACTTTTTTACAATCGATTTCTTATAAGAATTTCTTTTTAAATTTCTAATATATCTAATTCATTTAAGCTCTCTTGAAATAGACTTCCTATTTAGGGATTTTTAATTTATTATTTGTTAATAATTTATCAAGGGCTTTTTTGGGATTGTATTAAAGTCAATCTTTTTTTGAGTTATGAATAATCAAATTCTTTCTCAATTTATGGTCTAGAAAGTAATTCCCAAAATGACTATTCCTTTTTCTGAATTTATGCTCAACAATTCAAATTTTTTTTTTTACTGTGAAAAATTATACTTTCTCATTTAAAATACCAAAAAATATAGGGCCTAAAGCAGTTGCATTAGCAGCTTCACCATTGGGCCGACACTGTGAATTAAACATCTACCAATTAAAATATATTCACTAAATAATCTGGTTATTATAGTCCTTCTATTATAACCCCGTTACTCTAATGCCATGATAACTTCCCTTCTGTATAGTTATATGAACCAAATGGGTTTTAAAGGGACGTTCCTTAAAGAACTGTATGCTTTTGGTCAGAACCCAAAATCCACTATAGGCCGTGATGGCGCCCAACGTCGTCGTTAGGCTAGCCAACACTTAATTATTTATTTTTATATTATTTTTAAAATCATAAATATTGTTTAAATAGAGAGGTCAATGCATTAAAATAAATCGTAGTTACTTGCAGTTTAAAGAAAACATAAGGTAAAAGTGTGCTAATGTAAAATAATCCATAAACAGTTTCTAGAACAACCCCCAAAATTCGGTGTCACAAGTGCATGAGCATCTACTAAGAATATAATAAATTACAACATCTGTCTGGAATACAAGTTAGACAGGAGAATATAAATAACTCTGATGGAGACTCTGTATGTTGCGGATCGTAATATAGAATGCAGCTCATCGTAAAGTCCCCGCAACAGCCGCACCTTTGTGCCCAAAAGACCACCACATACACACACACACACACACACACACACACACACACACACACATATATATATATATATACACACACACACACCTGCACAATAAGTGTAGCATGAGTACGTAAATCAACGTATATCCGGTAAGTACATAGCCTAACCCCGGAGGAGTAGTGACGAGGGGTCGACATCGACATCTACTAATGGTCTAATAAATCAAATAAAGTAGGAAGTAAACAAATATACGGAAGGGTAATAAACAATATAAATAAATATATGTATGTGGTACGATCCTCCTCGGAGCAGTAAACTCAAGCTCTAAATTATTAGTTACCTCCTCAACCAGAGTATATATGAAATGGACCTCACCAGATAGGCCATCACAACTCAAATCAGAAAAACACACGGATACGCTGGATTCTTGTCAAATATTACGCACGACGCTGCCGAGGCGAACAGACCGATCCCATAATAATATGTACACTGTCGAGAGTCGAAATGGCACGAACCATAGATGCATCTATTATACTACTGAGGCGAACGACCCGCTCCCATAAGAGTGTGGTACATAATCCTGCTGAGGCGAATGACCCGATCCCATTAGAATAAGAAGCTTTAATGACCTCACTCATGAATAAACGTGTGAGTTATGAACTTTAAGGAAATCTTGCGATGAAACGCACAATGCGGGAGGAATTTATAAGGGAAGCACAAATTATTCCGCGGGTTATCAAGTAGCTCATCACATTTCTACAATAGCGAGTCTATCATCCTATGCAATTCTAGACTCAAGTCGTAACGCGAAATAAAGGAATTAAACGAGCAAATATAACTCAAATAGTACAATTATAGCATGTCATGAACCTAAGTCTACCCGGACATAATCAGGAATTCTAGCATACGCACAAACACTCATCATCTCATATGTGCGTAGCTCCCACAACATGTAGCACATAAGAATATAGCACCTACAAGGTAAATTCACCATTAAATGATTAGACAGGAGACTTACCTTGCTCCGAAGTTCCATAACCGGCTCCAACGCCTCTCTAACACTTCGAACCCAAAGCCCATCGATCTGAAACTAGTCAAACAATCGTGAAAACCAATAAAAATATACTCAAATAATTACAATTTAATAATTTATAATGATTTCCAACTCCGCTCGAAAAGTCAACCCTCAGACTGCGTGCCCGGATTCCGAAAATTTTTGAAGATAAACTTTGCCCATAACACCATATATAATTTATTCCAAATTCCACGTCCAATTTCATGGTCAAAATCCAAAAATATAAATTCTAGATTTTCTTCCAAAATCCCAAATTTCTACTAATTTTCATGTTTAAATCCATATATAAATCATGTATTTAACTCATAATGTGTAGGAATCTCTTACCTCAAGATTGATGATGAAAATGGCTTCTCCAAATTACCCCAAAAATCGCCCAAACAAGAGAGGAATGAGTGAAATGAGAAAAAATCCCGATTTAAAACAAGTCTGCCCAGGTCCTTCTTCTTCGTGATCGCGAAAAATGCTTCGCGATCGCAAAGTACAAATTCAAGCTGCCAAAAATTAACCCATCGCGAACGCGATACACATAGATTCAACTCTTCGCGATCGCACTCCTCCTCACGCGATCGCAATGAACAAACGCGTAGCATCAGACCACCCCTTTTTCCTTCTTTGTGAATGCGGTACCACCCTCGTGTTCGCGTAGTACAACTGACCACAACATTGTGATCGCAGGCCTAATCTCGCGACCGCATAGAACAATTTCACCAGTCACCCCAAACAACTATTCGCGATCGCCTGACCTATAGTCGGAGTTCCAACTACATACTTTATCTTTGCGGGGGTCCTATTACCCCCCTGAACTATTTTAAAATAGAATAAATTCACCCTTAAAATACCACAACCAGATTTTTGTTAGGCGGTGAACCACACTCGCTTGGCACGTGGTATTTCATTAAAGTTTTTATTTATTTCTTATTCTCTTCCTCAATTTTTGTTCTTTTTTCTTTTGTTTTTTCCTTTCTCCTTTCTCTATTTGATTTATGTCACCTGACCAAGCTGAACAACAAGGATTCACCCTAATGTCTTTAATTAGTGACATCAATTTCTTTTCTTTTTTGCTGTTATGCTTGGCTTAAGGTCTTTAATGGCTATTTGTAGTAGAGGGTTTTGGATGGTGGTTGTGGGCGACGTAATCAAAATTAAAAGGTGAGTGATTGTAACGATCCGACCGGTTGTTTCGAGAGTTATAGCCCCGTTTCCCCCATTTCCTGCTTCTTTTTGTATTCTTCAGCTATATTATGATATACCGGGGTAGTTGGTTCGGGTTCGGAGTGGTTTCAGAGTGAATTGAGACACATAGTCTCTTAGTTGAGAGCTTAAGTTGGAAGAGTTGACCGGATATTGACTTATGTGTAAACAACCTCAGATTTGAATTTTAATGGTTTCGTTAGCTCCGTTAGTTAATTTTGGACTTAGGAGTGCGTCCGGAATGTGATTTGGAGGTCTATGGTAGGATTAGGCTTGAATTGGCGAAAATTAAAATTTTGGCAATTTTGGCCAGCAGTGGAAATATTGATATCGGGGTCGGATTGGATTTCTACAAGTTGGAGTAGGTTCGTGGTATCATTTCTAACTTGTGTGCAAAATTTGAGGTCATCCGGACGTGGTTTGGTAGGTTTCGGCATCGTTTGTGGAATTCGGAAGTTTAGAAGTTCTTAGGCTTGAATCTGGGCGTAATTTAGTGTTTTGGTGTTGATTTGAGTGATCCGAAGGTTCGACTAAGTTTGTATGAGGTTGTTGGATATGTTGGTATATTTGGTTGTGGTCCCGAGGGCCTCGGGGTGATTCCGGGTGGTTAACGGAAGGTTTGGAGTTGGAGAAGTGCAACTGAAGCTGCTGGTTCTGGTGTCTTCCGCACCTGCAGAGTGGGAACCATACGTACGAGGCCGCAGGAGCGAAGGAAGAGCCGCAGGTGCGGCTAAGGGAGACATGGACTCAGACCGCAGGTGCGATGAAAATCCCACATCTGCGGTAGTCGCTTAAGCGGTTTGGGAGGCGCAGATGCGCAGATGGATCGCAGGTGCGGCTTGGGTCCTGCATCTGCGATGACCGTAGATACGGTAAAATGATCGCAGGAGTTGAGTCAAGATTTTAATGAATTTACGCAGAAGCGGAGCCCGATTCGCAGATGCGGTTCCGCAGGTGTGGAACTAGGACCGCATGTGCGGTTTTAACTGGGCAGAAAACCCCAGCTCCAGGCTTGTCTTCCATTTTCACTTTTTGACTTGGGGAGCTTGGGAGAGAGGCGATTTTTCAAAGGTTTTCAAGGAGGACGTTGGGGCAAGTGATTCTAACCCGTATTGGTCTAGTTTCCTAGAATCTATGGCTTTGTTCATCATTTAATTAGGGATTGGAATTGGAAATTTTGGGAATTAGGGATTGGGAATTGGAGAGTGAACTTTGGAGTTTTGGAGAGGCAATTGAGGTTGGATTTTGGTAAATTTGGTCTGACTAGAATCGTGAATGAATGGGCTTTCGGGTTTTGTGATTTTTTTTGGATTCCGAGACGTGGGCCCGAGGGGTCGGGTTTGAACGGATTTCGGATTTGGGCAATAATTTGGAATTTTTCTTGTGGAATTGGTTCCTTTAGCCTATATTGATCGTATTGTATTGCTTGTGGCTAGATTCGGGATGTTTGGAGGCCGATTTGAGAGGCAAGGGCATCGCGTAGTAGGATTTTGCTTGGTTTGAGGTAAGTAACGCTTCCAAACTTAGTTCTGAGGGTTCGACATCCCAAATTATGTGCTATGTGATTGGTATTGAGGTGACGCACATGCCAAGTGACGGGCGTGCGGGCATGCACCGTGAGAATTGTGGCCTGGGTGATTCCATGGCACCGTTTAGTGACTCTATTCTATTAATATCCATGCTTTCATCATGTGATAAAGTAATTCAGCTGTAAATCATGCTAAATATCATGTTTAGGCTTTATGCTGGTATTGTTGGGAACCTTAGTGGTCGTTTCTTGCTGTCATCTCATTATTTTCATTAATATTCCGTACTCAGTCATGTTCATGTATTTTTATATCATATCTCAGTCTCGATTAGTTATTGAGTCATCATATCATTGTTCCGGGTTTGTTTTTATGACATTGTGAGCCCGTGGGTGAGAGTGGAGAAGTTGATGATTGAGTGAGACCGAGAGCCTGGTTATGAGTGACAGTTATGGGATCGGACTGCACGCCGCAACGGTTATATTGATGATTATGACAGCGCTTGGGCTGTAGGAGCCCCTCCGGAGTCTGTAACACATCCCCATTGAGCGCAGATGATATTATTGAGGGATGGATTTCCCTGGACATGTATTTGTCCAAAGTATTTGATACTTGGATATGTATTTCTCCACAGGTTTGGATTGCCCTTTTTCCTCGGTACTGGTGACTTATAGTCAGTGTTGTATATGTTCCGGGATGGATCTCCCTGGGCCGGATGGCCATATACAGTACCAAGTGGTTGAATACTTGAGAGTGGAGAACATGGTGCATTTCATACATTCTATGCAATGGCATGTAGCGATAGCTGAGTTGTATACCTTACACTGTTCAGATATGTATTTCCTTTATTATTTGAGCTGTATATTTGACTTGAAAGCATGCCTACGTTTTTGCACATTTATTTCTGTTATACCTATTTAGGTTGAGTTCGTCACTACCTTTCAGTCCAAAGTTTGGACTTGTTACTTACTGAGTTGGTGTACTCACGTTACTCCCTGCACCTCGTGTGCAGATCTAGGCGATACCGATTGTAACGGCGGTTACTGATTGAGGATGCTAGAGTTTTAGAGACTATCAAGGTAGCTACACTGCATGTGCGGGCCTTGACTCTCCTTCTTTATCTTTGTCGTACTTTCAGTTTATATCTCTAGACACTGTAGTAGACTGTAATTCTGATCTAAACGCTCATGTACTCAGCGACACTCTGATTTTGGGCTGGATTGTCACACTTTGGGATTTTCTTATGTTTCAAACAATTTTTCTTTAATGTTAAATGCTTCAGTTAACATTTTTTTCAAACTTATTATTGTTGGTGTTGGGTTGTTGAGTTGAGGCTGGCCTAGTTCCATGATAGGCGCCATCACGACGATTGATTTTAGGTCATGACAAGTTGGTATCAGAGCCAGGTTACATAGGTCTCACGAGTCATGAGCGGGTTTAGTAGAGTCTTGTGTATCGGTACAGAGACGTCTTTACTTATCTTCGAGAGGCTGCAGAACCCTTAGGAAACTCCACATCCTTGAATTCTTGTCGTGTGAATCTGTTGCTTCTAGTAACTAAACATCTGTTGTTTCATTCTCTCACATATGGTGAGGACTCGTACTATCAGGCAGGATGGACAACCACCAGTACCACCAGCCAGGGCCGCGAGAGGCCAAGGGTACGTTAGAGACCGCGGTTGGGGCAGAGGTGCAGCCCGCACAGCAGCTGGGGCAGTACCTGCAGATCCACCGGTTGTCCCAGATCAGGACCAGATTCCAGTTGTTGATGCACCATCTCAGGCACCACCTGTGCCTATTGTGATTGCAGGCCTTCAGGTGGCCTTAGCTCAGATTCTGACCGCGTGTACCGGTCTTACTCAGGCGGTCTCTGTTTCGGCCATAACAGCCACTTCTTAGGCCGGGGGAGGTGCTCAGACTCCCGCTGCCCGTACACCAGAGCAGGTGGTACATGGATTCTAGACACTGGGGGCACCACCAGCCCTGCCGGTTGCAGTTGCTCAGGACTATATGGTTTCTGCTATGTCAGAGGATGAGCAGCGTAGATTGGAGAGGTTTGGGAGACTCCGGCCTCCATTTTTCAGTGGTGTAGAGGGAGAGGATGCACAGGGTTTCTTGGACAGGTGTCAGGGGATACTCCGTACAACAGGAATTTTGGAGATCAGTGGGGTCTCATTCACTACTTTTCAGTTCTCTAGGGCTGCCTTCAGTTGGTGGGAGGCTTACGAGAGGCGTAGGCCGATCGGCGTAGCACCCCTTACTTGGCAGCAGTTCTCCGTTATCTTTCTGGAGAAGTTCGTGCCTCAGTCCCATAGAGAGGAGTTGCGCAGGCAGTTTGAGCAGCTTCGTCAAGGTGATATGTCTGTGATGCAGTATGAGATGCGATTCTCAGAGTTGGCCCGTCATGCTATCTGCTTGGTTTCCACAGACAGAGAGAGGATCAGGAGGTTTATAGATGGCCTCACTTATCAGCTGCGACTGCTTATGACCAGAGAGAGAGTGCCTGGTGCTACTTTTGATGAGGCTGACGACATTGCTCGTCAAATTGAGATGGTTCGCAGTCAGGAGGGGGTTGAGAGGGAGGCCAAGAGGCCTCGTGGACAGGGAGGATTTAGTGGTGCTCCTTCTGGGAGTTAGTTATAGCATGGTAGAGGTCGTCCTTTCAGGCATGCTAAGACGGCTCGCCCAATGCACCGAGGTGCATCATCCGATCATAGGCCCCATGGTTATTAGTAGGGCTAGACATCATTTGGTGCCCTACCAGCTCAGAGTTCTTCTCATGCATTATCATCTCAGGGTTCATCTGTGTTAGGACCTTCTAGCGGTTATTCCAGTGCTCGGGGTTCCCTTCAGTCCCCAGTGGCCGGTAGAGGTTGCTTTGAGTGTGGGAATTTGGGTCATATCAAGAGGTATTGTCCCCGCCTGACGGGAGGTTCACCTCAGTAGAGGAGTCAGCCTTCGTCTTCAGCACCAGTTCCTCCACCACCCGCCCAGCCAGTTAGAGGTAGAGCTCAGTCAGCTAGGGGCCGTCCGAGAGGGGGAGGCCGATCAGGGGGAGGCCAGGCCCGTTTCTATGCCCTCCCAGCCAGACCAGATACCATTGTTTCAGATGCTGTGATTACATGTATTGTTTTGGTTTGCCACCGAGATGCCTCGGTATTATTTGACCCTGTGTCTACTTATTCATATGTTTCCTTGTATTTCGCTCATTTTCTGGACATGCCCCGTGAGTCTTTAATTTCATCTATTCATGTATCTACTCCTATGGGTGATGCTATTATTGTGGACCGCATATATCAGTCATGTGTGGTGACCATTGGGGGTCTGGAGACTAGAATGGATCTTTTGCTGCTCAGTATGGACGATTTTGATATGATATTGGGTATGGATTGGTTGTCTCCATGTCATGTTGTTCTAGATTATCACGCTAAGACCGTGACATTGGCGATGCCGGGATTGCCGAGAGTTGAGTGAAGAGGTTCTATAGACTATGTTCCCAGTAGAGTAATTTCATACTTGAAGGCTCAGCGGATGGTTGAGAAGGGTTGCCTATGTTATTTGGCTTTTGTGAGGGATGCTAGTGCAGAGGTCCCTACTATTGATTATTTTCCTGTGGTACGTGATTTTTCGGATGTGTTTCCTACAGCCCTACCGGGTATGCCGCCTGACAGGGATATTGACTTTGGTATTGATTTGATGCCGGGCACTCAACCCATTTTTATCCCACTGTATCGTATGGCACCGGCGGAGTTGAAGGAGTTGAAAGGACAACTTCAGGAACTCCTTGATAAGGGGTTTATTCGGCCTAGTGTGTCACCTTAGGGTGCACCGGTCCTATTTGTGAAGAAGAAGGATGGTTCCATGAGGATGTGCATTGATTACAGGCAGTTAAACAAGGTCACAGTCAAGAACAAGTATCCTTTGCCTCGTATTGATGATCTATTTGACCAGGTTCAGGGAGCAAGGGTGTTCTCCAAGATTGATTTGAGATCTGGGTATCACCAGCTGAAGATTCAGGATTCAGATATTCTTAAGACAACCTTCAGGACCCGATATGGCCATTATGAGTTCTTAGTGATGTCTTTTGGGCTAACCAATGCCCCATCAGCGTTCATGCATTTGATGAACAGTGTATTCCATCCCTATTTGGACTCATTCATTATTGTATTCATTGATGCCATCCTGGTGTACTCTCGTAGCCAGGAGGAGCATGCCCAGCACCTGAGGATTGTGTTACAGAGATTTAGGGAGGAGAAGCTTTATGCAAATTTCTCCAAGTATGAGGTTTGGCTCGGTTCAGTGGCATTCTTGTGGCATGTGGTGTCCAGCGAGGGTATTCAGGTGGATCCAAAGAAGATAGAAGCGGTGCAAAGTTGGCCTAGACCGTCCTCAGCCTCAGAGATTGGGAGCTTCCTTGGTTTGGCGGGCTATTACCGTCGCTTTGTGAAGGGATTTTCATCTATTGCATCGCCCTTGACCAAATTGACCCAAAAGGGTGCTCCATTCAGATGGTCGGATGAGTGTGAGGAGAGAGCTTACAAAAGCTCAAGACTGCTTTGACCACAACTCCAGTTTTAGTTCTGCCGTCAGCTTCAGGTTCTTACACCGTGTATTGTGATGCTTCGAGGATAGGTATTGGATGTGTTCTGATGCAGGAGGGTAGGGTGATTGACTATGCCTCGCGCTAGTTGAAGACTCATGAGAAGAACTATTCTGTCTATGATCTTGAGTTAACGGCTATTGTGCATGCCTTAAAAGATTTGATGGAACTATTTGTACGGGGTTCATTGTGAGATTTACACTGATCATCGGAGTTTGCAGCACCTGTTCAAGCAGAAGGATCTTAATTTGCGCCAGTGGAGATGGTTGGAGCTTCTCAAGAACTATGATATCACTATTTTATACCATCCGGGGAAGGCCAATGTGGTGGCCGATGCTTTGAGTCGTCGGGCGGAGAGTTTGGGGAGTTTAGCATATCTTCCAGTAGCAGAGAGACCTTTGGCATTGGATGTTCAGGCCTTAGCTGTCCAGCTTGTCATATTGGATATTTTAGAGCCGAGTCGGGTATTGGCTTGTGTTGTCTCCAGGTCTTCTCTTTATGACCGTATCAGGGAGCGTCAGTATGATGACCCCCACCTGCTCGTTCTTCAGGATAGGGTTCAGCGAGGTGATGCTAGAGATGTGACTATTGGTGATGATGGCGTGTTGAGGATGCAGGGCCGGATATGTGTACCCAATGTGGATGGGCTTCAGGAGTTGATTCTTGAAGAGGCCCATAACTCGCGGTATTCCATCCATCCGGGTGCCGCGGAGATATACCAGAATTTGAGACAGCACTATTGGTGGAGGAGGATGAAGAAGGATATAGTTGGGTTTGTGGCTCGGTGTCTCAACTGTCAGCAGGTTAAGTATGATCATCAGATACCGGGTAGCTTGCTTCAGAGGTTAGAGATCCCAGAGTGGAAGTGGGAGCGGATCACCATGGATTTCGTAGTTGGGCTCCCACGGACTTCGAGGAAGTTCGATGCTATTAGGGTGATTGTGGATCGGCTGACCAAGTCCGCGCACTTCGTTCCAGTTGGTACTACTTACTCTTCAGAGCGGGTAGCTGAGATTTACATCCGAGAGATTGTTCGCCTTCATGGTGTCCCAGTTTCCATCATTTCAGATAGGGGCACTAAGTTTACATCGCAGTTTTGGAAGGCCGTGCAGCGAGAGTTGGGTACTCACAGACAGTCCGAGCGCACTATTTAGATATTGGAGGACATGCTACGCGCTTGTGTCATCGATTTTGGGGGTTCATGGGACCAGTTTCTACCGCTCGCGGAGTTTGCATATAACAACGGTTATCAGTCGAGCATTCAGATTGCTCCGTATGAGGCTTTATATGGAAGGAGGTGTAGATCTTCAGTAGGATGGTTTGAGCCGGGTGAGGCTAGGCTCTTGGGTACATACTTGGTCCAGGATGCATTAGACAAGGTAAAATTGATTCAAGAGCGGCTTCGCACGACGTAGTCTAGGCAAAAGAGCTATGTGGACAGGAAGGTCCGTGATGTGTATTTCATGGTCGGAGAGAAGGTTTTGTTGAAGGTATCACCCATGAAGAGTGTTATGAGGTTTGGGAAGAGGGGAAAGTTGAGCCCCCGGTTCATTGGGCCTTTTGAGGTGCTTCAGAGGATAGGGGAAGTGGCTTATAAGCTTGCCTTGCCACCCAGCTTGTCGAGTGTGCATCTAGTGTTTCACGTTTCTATACTCCGGAAGTATATTGGCGATCCGTCCCATGTTTTGGACTACAGCACGATTCAGTTGGATAGTGATATGACTTATGATGTGGAGCCGTTGGCCATTTTGGAGTGGCAGGTTCGGAAGTTGAGGTCAAAGGATATAGCTTCAATGAAGGTGCAGTGGAGAGGTCAGCCTGTGGAGGAGGCCACCTGGGAGACCGAGGGGGAGATACGGAGCAGATATCCACACCTATTTGAGACTCTAGGTATGTTTCTAGACTCGTTCGAGGACGAACGTTTGTTTAAGAGGGGGAGGATGTAACGACCCGACCGGTCGTTTCGAGATTTATAGCCCCGTTCCCCTCATTTCCTGCTTCTTTTTGTGTTCTTCAGCTATATTATGATATACCGGGGTAGTTGGTTTGGGTTCGGAGTGGTTTCGGAGTGAATTGAAACACATAGTCTCTTAGTTGAGAGCTTAAGTTGGAAGAGTTGATCTGATATAGACTTATGTGTAAATGACCTCGGATTTGAATTTTGATGGTTTTGTTAGCTCTGTTAGGTAATTTTGGACTTAGGAGCGCGTCCGGAATGTGATTTGGAGGTCCGTGGTAGAATTAGGCTTGAATTGGCGAAAATTAGAATTTTGGCGATTTTGGCTGGCAGTGAAAATTTTGATATCAGGGTCGGATTGGATTTCTGGAAGTTGGAGTAGGTTCGTGGTGTCATTTCTAACTTGTGTGCAAAATGTGAGGTCATCTAGACGTGGTTTGGTAGGTTTCGGCATCGTTTGTGGAATTCAGAAGTTTAGAAGTTCTTAGGCTTGAATCCGGGTATAATTTGGTGTTTTGATATTGATTTGAGTGATCTGAAGGTTCGACTAAATTTGTATGAGGTTGTAGGATATGTTAGTATATTTGGTTGTGGTCCCGAGGGCCTCAGGGTGATTTTGGGTGGTTAACGGAAGGTTTGGAGTTGGAGAAGTGCAGCTGAAGCTGCTAGTTTTGGTGTCTTCCGCACCTGCGGAGTGGGAACCGCAGGTGCGGCTAAGGGAGACCTGGTCTCTGACCGCAGGTGCGATGGAAATCCCGCATCTGCGGTGGTCGCAGAAGCGGTTTGGGAGGCGCAGATACGCAGATGGATCGCATGTGCGGCTTGGGTCCTGCATCTGCGATGACCGCAAATGCGGTCAAGTGATCGCAGGAGTGGAGTCAGGCTTTTAATGAATTTCCGTAGAAGTGGAGCCCGGTTTGCAGATGCGGTTCCGCAGGTGCGGAGCTAGGACCGCATGTGCGGTTTTAACTGGGCAGAAAACCCCAGTACCAGGCTTGTCTTCTATTTTCACTTTTGGACTTGGGGAGCTCAGGAGAGAGGTGATTTTACGAAGGTTTTCAAGGAGGACGTTGGGGTAAGTGATTCTAACCCGTATTGGTCTAATTTTCGTGAATCTATGGCTTTATTCATCATTTAATTAGGGATTGGAATTGAAAATTTGGGGATTTAGGGCATGGAAATTAGAGAGTGAACTTTGGGGTTTTGGAAAGGCAATTGAGGTCGGATTTTGGTAAATTTGGTATGACTAGACTCGTGAATGAATGGGCTTTCGAGTGTTGTAATTTTTGTTGGATTCCGAGACGTGGGCCCGGGGGGCCGGGTTTGAGCCGATTTCGAATTTTGGCTATAATTTGGTATTTTCTTGTGGAATTGGTTCCTTTAGCCTATATTGATTGTATTGTATTGCTTGTGGCTGGATTCGGGACGTTTGGAGGCCGATTTGAGAGGCAAGGGCATCGCGGAGTAGGATTTTGCTTGGTTTGAGGTAAGTAACGCTTCCAAACTTGGTTCTGAGGGTTTGAAATCCCAAATTTTATGTTATGTGATTGGTATTAAGGTGGTGCACATGCCAAGTGACGGGCGTTCGGGCGTGCACCGTGAGAATTATGGCCTGGTGATTCCATGGCACCGTTTAGTGACTCTATTATGTTAATATCCATGCTTTCATCATGTGATAAAGTAATTGAGCTGTAAATTATGCTAGATATCATGTTTAGGCTTTATGCTGGTATTGTCGGGACCCTTAATAGTCGTTTCTTGCTGGCATCTCATTATTTTCATTCATATTCCGTACTCAGTCATGTTCATGTATTTTTATATTTTATCTCAGTCTCGATTAGTTATTGAGTCATCATATCATTGTTCCGGGTTTATTTTCATGACATTGTGAGCCCGTGGGTGAGGCTGGAGAGGTTGATGACTGAGTGAGGCCGAGAGCCTGGTTATGAGTGATAATTATGGGATCGGGCTGCACGTCACAACGGTTATATTGATAATTATGATAGCGCTTGGGCTGTAGGAGCCCCTCCGGAGTCTGTAACACAACCCCAGTGAGCGCGGATAATATTATTGAGGGATGGATTTCCCTGGACATGGATTTGTCCGAAGTACTTGATACCTGGAGATGGATTTCTCCACAGGTTTGGATTGCCCTTTTTCCTCGGTACTGGTGACTTATAGTCAGTGTTGTATATGTTCCGGGATGGATCTCCCTGGGCCGAATGGCCATATACAGTACTGAGTGGTTGAATACTTGAGAGTGGAGCACATGGTGCATTTCATACATTCTGTGCATTGGCATGTAGCGATAGCTGAGTTGTATACCTTACACTGTTTAGATATGTATTTCCTTTATTGTTTGAGCTGTATATTTGACTTGAAAGCATGCCTACGTTTCTACACATTTATTTCGGTTATACCTGTTGAGGTTGAGTTCGTCACTACCTTTTAGTCCAAAGTTTGGACTTGTTACTTACTGAGTGGTGTACTCACGTTACTCCCTGCACCTCGTGTGCAGATCCAGGTGATACCGGTCGTAGCGGCGGTTGCTGATTGAGGATCCTAGAGGTTTGGAGACTATCAAGGTAGTTGCACTGCATTCGCGGGCCTTGACTCTCCTTCTTTATCTTTGTCGTACTTTCAGTTTATATCTCTAGACACTGTAGTAGACTGTAATTCTGATCTAGACGCTCATGTATTCAGTGACACCCTAGTTTTGGGCTGGATTGTATCACTTTTGAATTTTCTTATGTTTCAAACAGTTTTTCTTTAATGTTAAATGCTTCCGTTAACGTTTTTTTCAAACTTATTATTGGTGTTGGGTTGTTGAGTTGAGGCTGGCCTAGTTCCACAATAGGCGCCATCACGACGGTTGATTTTGGGTCGTGACAGTGATGGTGAATGATCTCAGTTTATATGTGCTATTGGGTTAGAAAAAAAATTCTTTCGGTTAAAATTTCGTTGGCTCTATTTTTTCCGACGTAGAAAAGATTTTTCGACGATATATATTTTTTCGGATCTGAGTATATTTTGTTTTGCATATGAATAAATCTTTAAGATTCACCAATTCGTCTAAATTTCAGGACAAAGTATCCTGAATTTTTGTATCCTAAATTGTTGAGCTGTTAATTTGAAATTCATGACCTAAATTTCTAAACTGTTAATTTGAAATTCAGGACTAAGTTTCCCGAATTTCTGAACTATTAATTTAAAATTCAGGACATAAGATTCGAATTTTTGGACACAGTTTTCGAACTTTAGGACACTATGTCCTGAAATTTGAGCGAATTGATCAATCTTTAAATACATTATAAATTGTGAATATATTTTTAAACTAACATATTTAAAAGCGACTATATGGGGTTATTTCCTGCAATCTATATATATCAAGAAAAATAAATAATGAATCGATTGCAAAAGAAAGGAAAGAAGGAGAGTGGTAGTGGTTGCATTAGATAGCCGCAATTCTTGGTGAAAAGTCTCAATCAAAGATGTTCAAGATCTTTAGTAACATCTCCCCTAAAATTATCGGTTAAATCACAAGTCTAATACTGACTCCAGCCTCCACTCCCTCTAATTTTATAATTTTATTTTATAATTTTGTGTTTATAACTTTTTAGCTCAAAGACTTTCATATCCAAGTCTTTTTGTCGAGTCAATGACTTTGTCAATGATGAAATAATTTGGCATTTGACATATTATTCCAAAAGCTCCTTCCACAATGTATTGATGATAACAAATTTGAAGACATCTCTAGTTTGTTTGCCAATTATTTGACAATGATGTCACTACAATCATAGATATTATATCTGAATTTAAATACACGTCTAATTATTAAGATAACATTATTTTATTTTTGAATACTAATAATTAAAACCGTTATTTTCTCAGTGGAGGCAAATGGTGGTCTTCTGATGGTGGTGGTTGATATAGCCAGAGGCGGAACCAGGATTTCAAGTTTATGGGTTCGAAATTCTAATCGTTTTAAGTTACTGAGTTCTAAATTAATAATTTATACATATTCAATAAATTTTTTAAGATAAATACAGAGTTCGGACCAAAATTACTGAGTTCAGCTGAACCCGCTGACTACACTCCGGCTCCGCCCCAGATATAGCGATGGTTTTGTGGTGGAGACGACTGGTAAATATAGTATATAATGGTGGTTGGTTGTGGAGATGGTTGGCAGTAGTAGTGGTTAGCTTGATAATAAATAGATTAATAATAATATATGTTACTCATTCACATAAACTTTTAAGGAGTCTGTGTGGTTTGAAGGCAAGTTATGATATGAGTAGTTATATTGGGATTAATTATTTTGATATTATTTCTTATTGATTGTTTATTATGTATATATATAAATTCTGGAATTGTTAATTTTATTGTTTATTCTGGAATAATTTATTTTGCGATTATTATTCCACAATTTGACAGATAAATCATTTCGGTTCTATTTTTAATTCTGAAATAACGTATTCCAGGATCGATAACCAATCAAGGAATAATACAATTTTTTACAGGATTATTTTTGCTCATCGATAGTACCAAACTACCCTAATTGAAAAATTGTATACCCTGAGATGAGCTAATCACTAGTTTCTTGATTGCCGCCCTCGCCTGGTTTCAAGGAGCTTGGCTAATCACTACCTTGGATAAAGTACTGCTTAAATTTCACTTTAACAATTTTTAATTTCAAAAAAGCAAAACGCATGCCCCCTCTTTAGAATTGCACGTTACTCTCTCCTCAATCTTACTCTCTCCTCAATTTTACTTGGCATATATATTAAAAATATATTTTTATTTTTATTTGTCACTTTACACATATCAAAAGAAGATAATTTTTTTTTTCTGTTATACCCACAGTATTTATTACTCATTTTAAATTATTTTCTCAAATCCAATAAAATATGCATCAATTAATATGAGTATCATGATAAATTATGCACTTCATTTATTATTTTTTAAGGAGCGTGAAAAGTCAAAACGTGTCAAGTAAAAGTAAACGAAGAGAATATTTTCCACAAATAAGAAATACCACTATATTATCTGTATCAATTTATGTGATGCTATCACAAGGACGGATTTAGAATAACCTTATAAGTTAATTCGAACTCAACTTAATTCTTGTATATGCGTTAAAAATACCACTAAATAAATATATGTAATAGACTTCGAATCCAATATATCAAATGACCGGTAATGGAATATCAATCTCGAATTCATAAAGTGCAACTCATCGATCCGTCTCTGATATCACTATTTAAAGATGCAAAGGAGCTTTTATTTTACCATAATATCTTTTAGGTAAAATGTCCTATTTTGCTCTTCGGCTATTCAAAATGGGCTAATTTGCCATCCGTTTTATTTTGGCAAAAAATAATCCTTATCGTTAATTAAATAGTTCAAAAAAATGCCCTAGCTGTTAGATTTTGTCCCCAAACTACTTGAAATTAGACAATTTTTTTTTCGTTCCCTACAGTTCAGTCAATATTAACCCCAAAACTTTGAAACCAATAAAATTGGACCTCTAATCATTTTAACATTATAAAAATCATCCGTAATAATTTTTTTTTCATTTGCCTCGTGGTTGCGTAATGAATATTGAATCCGTATTAAGTTTTTGTTCTTGATTGTAAATCTTCATAAATAAATTTCGATTTTAAAAGAATACTTTTAATTAGGGTGACTTATATAATACTTCACTTATTATGTAATTTTTAAAAATATAAATTCTATTTAAGAATTTTAAGAATTGCATTTAGATTTACTCAACAATTCAAATAATTTTATCTTAGAACCTTGAGTCAAGCCATATATCGTATGAAACATAGAGAGTAAAAGATGGATTAAAATGGAAAACATTAGAAAATATATAAAAGGAAAAGTGGGGTTTTTCGCATTAAAAAACATAATTGTTGGGTGCTATTTATTTATTCTGTCTCCCTGGGATGACGCAGCCATAGCTGGTCCAACTTCCGATGATATATTCATGCGGTGGTCCCACATCTCATCAACGGTCACGAATCATCCACAACAGTAAGTCAAATATAGATATAGGCTTGTTTGGTTCGAGAAATTTAAAAAATAATCCTAAATAAAATCTCATATTAAAATATACTGTTCCTTTTTTTTTTAATCACTATTTCCTTATTAATCAGTTAAAAATAATTTAACTTAACTTTTATTTTATTCTTAATGATAGATTTCTATAATAACACAAAGATTATAACATGTTTAAGATCATATTTTTTAAAAGTTTTATAACACACATAACTGCGATAGTGTATTTAAGATTTTAAGATTACAATTTTAAAAATCTTTTTAATTAAACTTTGTTCCCATTTAAATTATACCATATAAATTAAAACAGAGAGCATAGGTTTGGTTGGATTTTGGAAGGACAAAAAAATAATTTATGCATAAATAAGGAGTAAAGTCCAATGGTGTATCCTATTACTAGTTGAGTGGGTTGAAGACTATGAGATTTTAAGTTCAAATTCAAACAAGGTAAAAATATTAGTAAATAATTTATGTTATTTGTTCAAATCTTAATGAACAAAGTTGTCTGATAACTTTATTGATTGAAGGGAAGTAATAAATACTCGTAAAATTAGTTGAGTTGCACACAAACTAATTGAAATAATACGATTATCAAAAACAAATTAATAAAGGAGTATAGTGTTTCACTATCTTGTATTCAAAATTTACTAGTCCAACAAATTTACAATTATGTTGCACAAATCTCACTAAAAAGTCGTACTCTATTAATTTTACGAAATTTGAGATCTAACATCTCCACAATTGACATTTGTGGGTTATGTTTTTTGTCCTTTAACTAATTGGATGAGATACCATATCAAACCAAAACAAATTAGTCAACTAGCTAGTGGTGAGAAAAAGAAGTCATTTTGTACTACTACTGCCCACATGCCACAGTACCCCATTATCTCCTTCCCTTTCTTTCTTCCCCCCTTACATTATATTTTCTCTATCTGTCAAAAGTTTCGTTTCTTTAATGGGGTTTTGTGTATGTTCTGTCCACTGCATGTACCTAGAAAAAAACACATCATACTGAGAGAAAAAAAAAGTAAAAGATCTTTTTCCTTTCTACTACTACTAGTACTAGAGTTTAGGGTGTGATGTATTCCAACACAACTCAGATATACTCATAAAACCCTAATTGTATCTCCTGCTAACATAACGGGTAGCAGATAGCAGATTCAGAATTTAGACGCTTTGAGTTTTAAGCCAGTAGATGTATGTTCTAGGTTTTTTCCATAAAAGGGGTTTGTGTTTTGGTTTTAGATCTGACTTTAGCAACACAATTCAGATGTATGGTAATGTTTGTGGTTGGGAGAGAAGCAAATAAGAGAAGGGGGGACAAGGAGAATCAAGACTGACAGAAGAGAGTGAGCACACGCAGGCAATTGTATAAAGATGTATACACACTGTCATTTGCGTGTGCTCACTTCTCTTGCTGTCACCTCTCTCTATATACTTTCCCCCTTTTTTTTTGTTTTGCTTTGCTTCCACCACTCAAACCACTTACACTTGTTCAAGATAGCAGCATATATGATCTGTCTTAAACTAAGGTCTGTATACACTATTCTTTTTATGCCGAATTTTATTGTTATTGTCAGTATTTTTCGTTCTGATCTTCTCGTGTTAGCTATCTAACATCTGACTCAACAAAAAAAAACAGTAGCTATAGATGGACACGACATTCAACACTAGCACTGCCATATATGCTATGTTGTTAACTTGTTAACCAATAAAAAAACTGCACCACAATAAAAATTGACAGTCAAGATTGTTGACGTGTTTTTCTCTTGTTCTCTCTTTCATTCTTTCCTTTACATTATTTATGTACCAGTTTGTATTTATCAATTCATGTTCTCTTGGTGGGTTTTGGAGATTAGACAGAAAGAAGCTGAAGTTGAAAAAATCAGAACATTTATCAGATCAGGTAAGAGTCTGAGACTTTTGAGGTTTTGGGGTTTTATTATGTAGGTAAATCTCTGTTCCTTTTTAAAAAAAATCCCATTTTAATATTGTACTTAGCGTGTCTTTTCATGTAGTTATTACTATCTCTGAAGAAGAGGACGGATTTAGATTTGGGAGGTACGCCTGTTACTGTTTTGTCTTAACGGATAACTAATTAGTTATCCTTCTAGAGTACAATTCCGGTACATCTATATTTGCAAAAAATATATAAAATCACTGTTCTGAATCTAACAGAAAATTCTCTTCTTTCTTCCTTTTCTCATGTAAAAGTTCATTGATCTATTTCTTGATTTAACTCTTTGTTTTCAGGCTTTATTTTTTTGTATCTCGAGTGTAATCTGAGACTTAAATGAGCATAAAACTCGGGTAAAAGGAGGACCCTTTTGGAAGTATACTTTATTTGTAAAGATATTCTTGTTTCTTGTATGTGTAATTTGAGTTTGGAAGTTGATGATTCTTTAATTCATTCTTTAAGTATGGGGTAATTTGGTTAAATTTATGTGGGTTCTTGTAATATTTTATGTAGGTTTTTTGAAACTCTAATTATCTGTCTTTAGATTTAGGAAATGATATGCCTTAGTTTATTGTTTGAGGATTAGGAAGAAAATTACAGTAAAGCGTAGAACTTTAATTTGAATTCGACTTCTATATTTGATATGATTTTGCTTCCAGCATTTTCGATGAAGGTTAGAGAAATATAAATAATTAATGAGCTTTAATTTTCACAAGTTTGAATTTGATTTACTATTTTAAAGAATTCATTTGTTCTTTGTTAAGTGCAGTCCTTCGTTGTAATTACACTTAAATATTCTAACCCTTTTTGACAGCCACTATTGCCTGCCGGGGGCGACATCAAACAGCTTTACTATTTCTTCTTTTGATTTGCAGGTATTTAATTTAATCATGCTTTTCCTCTATTCCGTTGTCTTAGTAAATTTAAAATCTCTCAGAATCCATGCAAATTTAGTGAATAATAGGGTACAAATGAATGAAAATTAAAAGATCTATATAACCAATATCAATTAGTTGGGATTAATATGTTTAGTTTACAAGGTAGGGTAAGGTCTGCATACATACTTCCGTCCCCAAACCTCACGGTGTGGGATAATACTGGGTATGTTCTTGTTGTAATATGTTTGGTTTAGGTTCAATGCTTTCTTGAGTCTTTTAGTCTCGTCAGAGAAAATGTGAGAACTTCTAGAACTTTTTATTTTTATTTTTATATAGTATTGGGCTTAGATTAATTAACTTAAATGAAGTGATATGAATTCATCTAGTCTACCCCTTGTTTGGAATAAGCATTGTTGTTGTTGTCGTTGTTGTTGTGGTATATGTTTTTCATTCTTCTCTCACTCCTGCAATTGGTGAATTGTTTGATAACGGGATTGGCTTTGCACCACTTACATGTTTGTGTTCTTTCTATTTCTTGTTGAGATGTAGTATTCATAGAGCTTTTTTTGGGGTCGGTTTAGTCCTAGTTTATATTCAGTGACTGCATATGTTTGACACTATATCAGATTTTAGGATTGTAAACTTGAGCTATTACTTTCTTGAATAGATTAAGTTATATACACTTTACAGTGTAAGATTACACTACTCTTAGTGAAGTTTAGCCTATTATATCATGCTAGCAGATTACCGATTAATGTTTATCGTATAAATCTGTTTGTAATTATCTTTTAAGTGACTTAATTGTGGAAATATTTATACATGAGTGCAAAAGGGACTTAGAGGGTGTTTGGCTATGCTTATAAGCTGGTCAAACTGGCTTATAAGCACGTTTTGGTTTTTCTACGTGTTTGGTAAATATCGAAAGTGTTTATAAGCCAAGTGCTTATAAGTTAAAATCATCCATAAGCCATAAGTTGGTCACCCCAAACTTATGACTTTTCAGCTTATAATCACTTTTAGTTTGACCAAGACTTTTACTAGTTTATCCTTAATAATATTTTTTAATTTACAAATTATTTTTCCCAAAATAAATTTTTTAATTTTCTCTTCATTCCATATTCGTTGTTTATTATTTTCTCTACAAAGAAACTTTTGAATTCATAATGTTTTGTAAAAACTTTAAGAGTATTTTAGTCTTTTTAACAAAAGAACAACTTTTCAGCACTTTTCTACCAAACATATCAACTGCTTATTATCAGTTTCAGCACGTCTATCCAAACACGTAAATGCTTATTTTAAGAATCAGTTTCAGCACTTAAAAATATTTTTCAGCACTTCAAGCTTATCAGCAATTTATAATCAGCTAATCCAAACGGGCTCTATACGCTTTCTTGAATATTTTACAAGTATATAAAAGGTCCAAAAGGAGTCTGATAACTTTTGCACTTGCTCTAAGTACATGTTGTTCCATAAATTTTCAAAAATTGTATTATGAAAGTAATTCCACACTTCTCTCAAGTAATTGTTTGGCTTCATCTAGTTTGTATGTTGAACAACTATAGATACTGCATGTAGACTTCCAAAAGTATTTAGCAGATTATGAACTTGCTGAAGTGAGTAATTTATGAGTCTCCATATGTCTGAAATTTGGTATTGGGACAACATCTCTAGAAATCTGGTATATTTTATTTATTTGTTTTAGTAGTAATTGACTATTAGCTGTGACTATTGGGAGGGGTAAATGGTGTTACTGTAGCTTGTGATAGTAAAGTTGCTTATTCACACCAATCTATTGGAGAATATGTTAGATATATAGGCATTTTGTAAGGACTTGGTGCAATTTTTATAGCATCTTGGTGGAGGAAATATTGTTTGAAAACTATATTTGGCATGGTGTAATGGTACATCTATAAATTCCTAGTTGGGAAGTTCTTTACGCCTAACTCAATTTTCTTTGAGGGAGAATTAACAACTATAACTTTTTACTGAAGATGGAGAGCTAGCAATGAATTCTCTCAACAAAATTAAGGAATTAAAAACATTCGAATATGGGAAGCAGCTCCACTCCAGTAGAAGTGGGATGTTTGTTATACTCATGTGTGAGTGTTAGATGCCGTGAATTCTAATAATGTCCTTCAGTACACAATTTTTATTGTGATCTTTGCTCGTTGGACTCGGATAAGTATTCTCACTAGGTTAGTGATATAACACCCCCCCCCCCCCCTATTGTTATTGGTCAGAGACGATTTATATAGCGGACACCCCAACTTGTTTTGGACTGAGGCATAGTTGTTGTTGTAAGTAGCTTTCTCCCGGCCCTAATGTTATTGGTAACCAAGTAGCTCTTGCTTGTACATTGCAGAATATAAAGATGAACTATAGGCATGCCAAGCATTTCATATTAATGATAAGATGAAAGGCAGCCAGGGAAAAATGCGCGAGGTTATGCTGGCTTTATGGAGGAATTTTTTGATACGGTAAACCTCACCCGCTCCCCCTTAAACCCCTTACCCAGAAGCTTAACGGTGACCTTTTTCTGCTTTGTTCCCTCGTTGATACGAATACCGCTAGGCTTTCCTCCCTCCTTGGCTTGTTTTTTAGACTTGTTGTGCAAAGATTCATGATTTGATCCTCTAACACTTTAGGTAGTAGTAAAGCAATTTCAATTTAATTAGCTCTTACTTGAATTAGAATTATTATCTTCTCTTTTGACTATCCGACATTTTTTTGGAGCTTGAAATGTAAGTTTATACCATTTTACTTGATTTTAGAACTTGTCATCATGCATTGCTAAAATCTCTCCACTCTAGCTAGTCATACTTCCAACATCGTCTCTCTTGTAGTTCATTGATGTACAAGAGTACAATGCTTGATAGCATGATGATTCATTTAGGGGTCGTTTAGTTGGGAAACAAGTTATCCCAGGATTAATTATCCCGGGATTGTTATCTCACCCTCCCATAGGAAAACAAATAACACTATAATTCCGTGATAACTAACCTCGGTATTAGTTATACCGCAATTTTATCCCAACCAAACGCGGGATAAGCTCATTTCAAGTTTAATCCGAGAATTAATTATCCCTTATCCCTCGTACCAAATTAAACGAGCCCTTAGTTTCTTAATTTCACTTAGGTGAATCTGACGAGATGATAAATATCTGACCACTTGTTGTCAAGACCAGTATAACATTGATGTTACTTGCAAATTTTTGTATAAATTGTTCTGTTAATCCATCAATCAATTAAACTACACCCCTAGAATAACTAGTTGGTGGTATCTATACAAATCTTGGATATTGTTAGGTCTAATTTAACTCCCAAAGTTAGCTCATGAGGTGTGATTTACTCGATTAGATCATATAAGGAGACAACATCCACTCCGTCAACCGATGTGGGATGCTATAACATCCCCTTGCACGCTCAGACATGGATAATTAGAGCGTGGTTATATAGGGCACAAACATTAGGAAACACATCAAGGGAGGAGCCTGGTGCTAATACCATGTTAAGAAAATTGACCTTTAGTATATCTCAACCCCAAAAAGATAACTAATGAGATGAGAAGTTTCCGAAACTATATGAGGAGACAACAAGTCTTCAACCAATGTCTGATACCTTAACATATATCAATAAAATGATATTTGATTAATTAACGAAAAAATTGTCTCTTTGAGCTACTGGTGTTGGACCAAAATTGATTGATGATCGCATTTGTAGCGCAAAGAGCTATATAAACATAGATAAAAGACAGCTCGGTGCACGAAGCATCCCAAATTTCATGCAGGTTCGGGGAAGGGTCGCACCCTAAGGGGTGTGACGTAGGCATCCTACCCTAATGCAAGTATTCCACGGTTCGAACCCGTGACCTATAGGTCACGTGTAGACAACTTTAGCAATGCTTCAAGGCTCCTCTTCAAGCTAAATAAACATAATAGGAGTAAAAAGGACTAATAGAGATGGCTTTTGCATATGGCTAGTAAAGAGTTTCTCTCAATTCGGGGGGAGGGGGCCGGGAGGCGCGAGGAGGGGGAGTTACTTTTTAGCGAGATTATGGACTGAGTGGCGGGGAGAGTGTTTTTATTTACCAACTTCAAATGTTGGATTCCAAGATTGTTTTCTCCAGTTGTTTCTATTCTTTTTTTGTTCTTTTTCTAAATTATGCTACTTTTTACTGCGCTAGGATACTTCTGGCTACCTATCTCCTTGGCTGAGCTTGGATTGTTCTTGAATCTGTAAGTTTGTTTGGCATCATTTACAAAGTTGTTACAGGAGTATGTGTAATTTAACATCTATCTGAAGTTACAATTGTTATGCAAATAGCATAAAAAAAGTAAACTGCAAGATAAGCATGTAAATTTATATTTTGTCCTTCAAAATGCGTAAGTTATTTTTGGTCATCCAATTACTCTGAAACTAATTGTCCCCTTAAATCAAAATTAGATAACTGCAATGAGTCATTGGGAAAACTCACTAAACACGCCCCCCCCCCCCCCCCCCCCCAAACACACAAAAAATCAAATGGCCCAAACTCACCGTATTGCCAAAAGAAATATAGTCCTATTGCTAGTTTATGCTAAGTTGGAACTTGGAAGTTGAATCTTTTAAAATCCAGAACTGGATGTAAGTTCCTGAAACACAAAAAAGGGAAAAAAATTCATGCTACTGCTAGAGATGTTGCTAAGTGGTAAGAGAATCCCACTTCTAATGAAGCGATTCAGAGTTCGAGTCATCAAGGAGAAAAAAATCGGGAAAATCACTATTATCCCCTTGAGAGGGGGTTTGTGGGGTGGGGTTTACCAAATGAAAAGGAAAAAAATAAAGAAGAAGAAACACAACATTTGGGCATTTTGCGGTTGGGATCTACTAGATGTCGTATTGCCAAAAGATATATACGGTCAAACATCTCTATAACGTCATCCTTATATAACAATACTTCACTATAAAAGTCAAGTTTTTTCCAGAACCAAATTTCATGTTGTATTATAGTCTATGTTCTCTATAACAACAATTCGCTATAACATAAAAAAATATCCAGAACAAACGAGATTGTTATACAGAAGTTTGACTGTATAATCCTATTGTTAGTTTAATTATGTCTAGTTTGTGGGGGTGAGGTTTACAAAATGTCGTATTGCGAAAAGAATATATTCCTATGGCTAAGATGAAATTAACAATCCATCTCACTTGGATATATTCAAAGGTCTATATTTAGTTCCATACTATGTTTGACTCTTTAGCAGTTGATTCTATGTTTTCATGCCCTATGGTACTCGGACTCTTCAAAATTGTTGTTGGGTATGTGTCGGATCCTCCAAATTTAGTATATTTTTGGAGGATCCGACACGGGTGCGGCAGCACTTTTAGAGAGAACATAGTTCATGCCTACACTTGCTGGTGTAGAATGGTTTTAAACACTGTAATGCCTTCCTTTCAATTGACTTAAAGTTATGATTGCTTCGTAGAATATACAACAGCAGAAGATAATATACAGGTTAGGAAGGATATAGAGTATTCCCTTCACTTAGTGGAAAAATTTAATGATGATTGGTGTTTTGAAGGGAAAAAGAAAAAGGATCAGCAGGTTGTTAATCTTACGGGAAGTTACACGTTTGGCCGCTCGACCAAAATCATTTACATTTCCTTGTCATCATACATTTATTATACATCAATTTATACACAATATATACATTTTTTGGCTATTATTTTGCGCAGAAAGCTATTTAAGTTAGTTTCTGTTTATCTCTTATGCATTAATTTGAGAATGTATATATAGCTAGTTTCTGTTTATCTCTTCTCCTACACTCCATATATTCTCAGTGGCAATCACTTAATAAGGTTAGGATCACTGCTAGCAGTGTTTAAGCAGAAGAAATTCCCATTTTCAATGTTTCCTAATGCAGCAGATTTGTTGTAAGTTGAGGCGTTAGAGTCTTCGGTGTTTGCTCTTCAATGGTCGTTAATTTTCAATGCAGCAGATTCAAGTTGCTACTTTTCTTTTCAGGGGTCGTTTTGTGCGAAGACAAGTTATGCTGGGATTAGTTATACCAGGATAAGTTATCCTGCTATTATTTTTTATTGACTATTTGGTATGTTGTATAAGTCGTGCGATTATTAATTTTACTGCTTTATCCAGGGATAACTTATCTTGGGATTTTTATTCCACCATCTGGCAAGTATAGTTATTCTGATACTATTTTTTATTTTGGGATAACTTATACTTGGATTAGTGCCAAACAAGGAATAAGGCGGTCTAAATTTTTATCCCAAGCAAACGACCCCCCCCCCCCCCCACCAGTTTTATTAATGTCTCACTTGCTTTACTAATTTACTTCATCTTGCTGCTGTAATTTTGTTGATTCTTTTTACTGTGAAATAGAACATAACCTTTGGAGTAGAACATACTAAAGCACAAATGTAAATTTGCCGGAACATATGAGGCATAGGCGTATTTACTACGTATATCTAACTGGACAAAACTTTGACTTTGAAAATTGTTTGTAAATTTGTAGGGTAAGAGACGTATAAGCCGTTTCAATCAATTTAAACATCTTGTATTTGGTACATAACCTATCACTATTAGTAACTCGTAAATTTCCGACAAAAAAAAATTATCGAAAATTTCCGACGGAATCAGTCGGGATTTTTTTTAAAATATCAATTGTATTTTTAAAAAATATTTCTGACCATATTTCCGACCAAATTGGTTGCAATTTTTGGCGCAAAAGCCGGGAACTTATTTCTGACCGAATTTGTCTGTATTGAATTTTTAAAATTCTGACCGTTCGACTCGTTTGACTTTTATAGCGACCGATTCGGTCGGTAGTTTTTTGTTAAAAAAAGATATATTTAATGATATTTCCGATAGAGTTTGTTGGAATTTTTCTAAAACCCTACCTAGCCCCCGTTCCCCAAAAACAAAACCCATTTTTTTCTTTCTTCCTCCTCTCATCCTCCTCCTCTCGCCCTCTCGTCCTTCTTCACAATTCTCTTCCTTATAGATAGTGTATTTTCGCTATCTCTCGGTCTCTCGCTCTCGTTTCCTCCTCACTCTCCCTCCTATGTTTTCCCCTTAATTTTTTAACTTATTTTTCTATTTTTCAGAAGTGGTTCCGCGGAGACAGCGACATCTTTCTTCTCCGACATTTTTTCCGGCGAGGTAAGTACTTTATTGACATATATCTAGTTTTCATTGTTAAATTTGTAGCTATTTTAATTGTTATAGGCTTATTAGATTTTCTATATATGAACATCCTAGCTAGTTGAATTAGGTATGGTTGAAATTTTAGGGATTTTAATTTTTGTATGCTTATTTGGTTTAGGTATGGTTGAATTGGCATTGTGTAAAATTTAATTGTATATGTCTCTTTGTATGCTATAAGTTTTTAGGGTTCCCTATATGAAAAACATAACATCATTGCCTTGAATTTATCTATGACATATATCTAGTTTTCATTGTTAAATTTGTAGTAATTTATAGTTGTTGTAGGCTTATTAGATTTTCGATATATGAACATCCTAGCTAGTTGAATTAGGTATGGTTGAAATTTTAGGGATTTTAGTTTTTGTAGGCTTATTTGATTTGACAAGAGTGGGTTGCTCTAGTGGTAAGCACCCTTCGCTTCCAACCAAGAGATTGTGAGTTCGAGTCACCCCAAGAGCAAGGTGGGAGGTTCTTGGAGGGAGGGAGCCGAGGGTCTATCGGAAACAGTCTCTCTACCCCATGGTAGGGGTAAGGTCTGCGTATACACTACCCTTCCCAGACCCCACTAGTGAGATTATACTGGGTTGTTGTTGTTGTTGTTGTAGGCTTATTTGATTTAGGTATGGTTGAATTGGCATTATGTAAAATTTAATTGTATATTTCTCTTTGTATGCTATAAGTTTTTAGGGTTCTCTATATGAAAGCATAACACCATTGCCTTGAATTTATCTATGGAATGATATATTAGCTTTTAGTTTATTGATTTTATTGTATTAACTAGTTATAGTTTAAAGCTTTGGTGTAAAGCTTGTTGTACTAGGTTCATTGTTGCTTGTTAGTTTTACTATTAGAATGATATTAAATTTAAATTTTTTCAATTTCAACATTAAAATTAATTTGTAAATTTGAGAAATCATTAGTTAATTTAGATTATATGAATATTTAAGAAGATATTCAAATTTAATTATTATAGTTAAAGACTTATATAATTTAGAATAGGGAGTAATGTGAGATTTTGAGTGTTAAAATTATTAATTTAAAATTAAAATATATCAAATAAAGTGCTTTGACACAATGATACGTATATATCTAAAAGGAGATTTTGAAAGAGTATAACTTTGTAATCAGTTTAAATAAATCAAATTGTTTTAAATATCTCATTTCTAATTGTGCGGGATTGAGGGATGAATTTATTGAAAGGATTACTGAGTTTATTGCTAAAGCTCAAACACTTGATGATTTTCTTATTGGAGGAAGGATTAGGTGCCCTTGTGTGAAATGCAAGTGTGTTAAGTTATTGAAAACAGACGAAATTAAAGTTCATCTCTACAAGAAAGGATTTGTAGAAAATTATTATATATGGAGTGTTCACGGGGAAAATCATACTAGTTTAGATGATGTTAACTTTCAGAATTTCTTTTGGTGGTGAGGGTAGCCCCATAGCGGAGTGTAATGTTGAAAATTCTCGATACACTGAAATGATGAGGAATGCTTTTGGGATGTTTCCTGGGTTCAATCCGAACCAAATGATGAGGCTAAGCGCTTCTATGAATAGTTAGAGGAAGCTAGTCGTCCATTGTATGAAGGCTCGATGCATTCCAAGTTGTCTGTTGCGGTTAGATTGCTAAATATTAAATCGGATAGTTCTATTTCCCAAGCGGTCATGAATTCTATTATTGGGCTTATGAATGAACTTAATTTGAGCAACGTTGACTTACAAATAGATTTCTACACTGCTAAAAAATTGGTTTCTAAGTTGGGCTTTTCATTAGAGAAAATTGATTGTTGTGAGAAAGGTTGCATGTTATTCTATAAAGATGACGCATCTCTAGAGAACTGTAAATTTTGTAATCAGCGTCGTTTTAAGGAAGTCACAAATGCCAATATAAAAAAGAAGGTTCCAATTAAAACGATGCATTACTTACCTCTTATACCTAGGTTAGAGAAGTTGTATGCATCAATGAGCTCTGCTCCTCATATGAGATAACACTATTAACATGAAGGCCACCCGGTATTCTATGCCATTTGTTAGATGGAGAAGCGTGGAAGCATTTTGATAGGGTGTTCCCCGAGTTTTCTAGTGAACCAAGAAACATTAGGTTGACATTATGTGCAGATGGATTCACTCCATTTGTTGTCTCTGCTGCACCATATTCATGTTGACCAGTGTTTGTTACCCAGTATAATCTTCCACCCGAGTTGTGTATGCCAAGTCCATATATGTTCCTAACTTGTATTGTTCCAAGTCCACGCAATCCGAAAAGTTTGTTTGATGTATACTTGCAGCCTTTGATTGATGAGATACAATGATTGTGGCATCAAGGTGTGAAAACATATGATATATCAACAAAACAAAATATCAGATTGCATGCTGCTTTGATGTGGACTATAAATAATTCCTGCTTATGGAATATTGTCTAGGTAGTCGACTGCTGGAAAATTAGCTTGCCCTTGTTGTATGGAAGACATAAAAGCATTTACTTTGAAACATGGAGGTAAAAATACATGGTTCGACTGCCACCGTAGATTCTTGCCAATAAATCATGAATTTAGGCGAAATACAAGTGCATTTATAAAGAACCGAACTGATTTTGAGGAGCCACCGACCTTCTTGTATTCAGAAGAATTTTGGAACAGAGTAAGGAATCTGCCTAAAGTAACAGAGTCTCCACCATCTAAGATACCAGGTTATGGTGTCACAGATAACTGAACTAAACAGAGCATATTTTGGGAGTTACCTTATTGGAAGCATCATCTTCTTTGGCATAATTTGGACCTCATGCATATCGAGAAGAATTTTTTTGACAACTTATTTAACACTGTTATGGATGTTACTAACAAGACCAAAGATAACTTTAAGGCCATGATGAACTTAAATGAATATTGTAGGCAAAGTGAGTTATATATGACATACTTTAACAATAAGATTCAAAAGCCCAAAGCCAGTTACACGTTCATTTTGGATGTGAGAAGAGAGATTTGTAGTTGGGTTAACAATTTGAGGATGCCTGATGGGTACGAATCAAATTTATCCAGGTGTGTTGACATGAAAGAAGGGAAGTTGGCGTTAATGAAAAGCCATGATTGTCATATTTTCATTGAAGCATTGATTCTTATTACATTCAATGCATTGCTTGATCGAATATGAAAACCGATTACAAAGATAAGTTGCTTTTTCAAGGATTTGTGTTCTAGCACATTGAGGGCGGAGAACCTAATTTATATGGAGAGTAACATTATTTTAACTTTAAACAAGCTGGCAAAAATATTTCCTCTTGATTTTTTTTATGTAATGAAACATCTTCCAATTCACCATGCACAAGAGGCACGACTTGGAGGGCCAGTTCAATGTAGATGGATGTATCCCTTAGAGAGGTAATGCCATTTAATCATTTACCTTTTGTATTTGCTTTCAAGATTGTTTCGTCTAAAAATCTCACTATGCAGGACTATTGGCAAATGTAAACTGGCCGTAAAAAATAGATCAAGAATTGAGGGTTCGATATGTGAGGCATATGTGGCTAAAGAAACATCTTATTTCTGCTCATATTATTTTGAACATGATGTGCCATGTTTGAGAAATAGACTGAATCGGTATGATGATGAAGGCGAAATCGATCCTTTGGTACCACCCTTTTCTATTTTTAATCAATCAGGCAAATGAGGTCCAAAAAATAGTCCAAAGCGAAGGTTGTTTGAGATGGAGCTAAAGTCAGCTACAACACATGTATTGTTGAATTGCCCTAAGGTCCAACTTTATCATAGGTAAGTATATATATGTATATATTACAGACTTTTATATTAGATCTACCACTGATTTAACTAATAAAAGTAATAATGCAGTTACTTTGTGGGTACATATAGGCAAGATATTGTTTATCCCAAGTTTTTACAGGTTTACAGAATTTGTAATTATTACTTACGATTATTTGACATGATTTTTATTATATGCAAATTAGTTATATGTATTTTAAAATTCTAAATTATATTTAATTCTATATATAGGTTCATGATCCAACTAATTGCATTAATGACCTATTTTTACGTGATATATCTTGGGGACTTGACCCTAGAGTCAGAATGATATCTAAATACTTGGTCAATGGGTACAAGTTTCATACAGAAGAATGGTCTAAGGGAAAGAAAACCAACAATAGTGGAGTGTGGGTGAAAGGTGATGGAGATGTTGATTATTATGATATGCTTCAAGATATTTTGGAATTGGAGTATACTGTAAGTTGGTTGAAGAAAAAGTTGGTACTCTTTCAATGTAAGTGGTATGATCCAACACCGAATAGAGGTCCAAAGGTGCATGTTCAGTACAAAATAGTTGAAATTAAACACATGGAGCAACATACACTTTATGATCTCTTTATCATTGCACAGAAGGTGAAACAAGTGTATTATGCTCCTTATCCTTTGAGCAAGAATAGTTTGCATGGCGGGTAGTTTTGAAAATAAATCCCGTGGGTAGAGTGGAAGTCGAAGATGCATTAGATGTGACGTACCAGAATGACATTTCAAGTGTTGAATCAATATTAGATGATGAATTAGCAGATGAATTGCAGCATAATAAAGGGATATATGAAGAATTTGATCCTTCTGTCCTTGGACCAAATGATGACGAAGATAGAGGTGTTGAATATGAAACAAGTGACGAGGAAGAATTACTAGATGACAATGAAACATGCGATGATGAAGACTTAGATGATTACTATATAGATAGCGATGGGGACTGACTTGTTATTCTTTTTTATGTTGTTCTTCCTTCAATCATTTAGTATATTCGAAGAATTGTTGTATGTTTTTTATGACATGTTGAGGTTTTTATGTTATTCCTTTAATTATCTATTATGTTTCAAAATTATTTTATATTTTTATGACTTGTTAGGTGATTTATTTATTTATTTAGTCGTTTAATTTGTAGAATAATTATTTTATATTTACTATCACTTGTTGTATTTTTGTTTTGTATTTTATTATGATTATATTAAAGATATGGCATCTAAGGGGTAGGAAAAGATGAAATCTAAGAAGAAAAAATAATCTGTTCCAACTACCTCAAGTATGCCAATATGACTCCTCCTCTTCCTCGCCATTCTCTTCTTCGTCCTCCTCAGTCGACTTCATTGCCATCTACCATGTTCACTATCCCCCTCCATCTAATAATTTAGTTCAGTATTATCTATGCCTGCCAAAGGAAGGCAAAGTAATACTGTTTTTAACTTTATACCCACACCTTCTATACCATCTTCTTCATCGGGCTTTTATGGTAGTCAGCATGGTGGCTCACCAGCTGCTGCACCCCCGAGCTTTCATGGTAGTCAGCATGATGGTTTGTCTTTTGTTGCTCCATCATCTTCCACTCCATCATCATCATCCACTCCTAGCATATCTAGGTTTGATATTGGAGGCTCTCGCCCAATTACATCTAGTGCTATTTCTACACCTTCTAGTAGACGCAGGCAGAATCTTGAAAGGGATGTACAATATGATAGTTATAATCGATTGATAATCGTCCCCTATGAGGATGGGTAAGAAGGTTCTTATACCATTTTTAAAGTTTTGAATGTACTTTTAGATATGTTAACATTAAGGAATATTTATTTATAATTAAAACTTTTGAAACTTTAAGATGTTTATTAATTATATATGTTAACTTTAATGCAGGTTTTCGCTATCCTTTTAGTCTACACATTTGGTTGTGGATTCTATGAAGCTATTTTATCATGAGTCGCAGAATTCTTGGAGACAGATACCGTACAACATCAGAGAGAAAATGTGGATTCAATTTAGGGTAAAAATTGATTACATTTATTTAATAATTATCGTCTTCATCTAATGTTACTTCTTTTATATTGCAGACAAAGTGTATATGGCATCCTCAGCATCAAAATGAAATAAATGATATTTTCGAGAAGAAGGCTGCTAAGCAGATTAAAGATACTCCGTTCGCTGCTCGACATGCTGTTAAAATGCCGGAGTGGTTGAGAGAAGTTGTTTGGAAGAAACTTCTTGCGAAATGGAATACCGATGAATGGAAGAAAAAGTGTGAACAAGCAAAGGCAAACCGTACCTCCGAGGAAAAGGAAAGAGGGCGAGACATGATTCACCCATATTTTTTGTTATGAAGGAAAAGGAAAGAGGGCGAGATATGAGTCACACTGAGATCTTCGAGGGGACGCATAAGAAAAAGAAGAAGGACAGTACAAGAGAACACTGAGTGGAGACGCATGCGTCAGACACATATGTAAAATCCTAACGTCATAATTATTTACTGTTTATTAATATTAGTTTGTTTATATAATAATTATGTTTTCATTTAAGGAAGATTATCATAAAAAGGTGGAAGAATGACAACAAACTTAGCCTCCTTCAACTCAACCAACCCCCGATGATATGACTTCATTGTGGACAGAGGCAGCGAGTGGAGTAAACAAAGGCAGAATCTACAGACTTGGAGTACGCCGACCTACATGTCATCCAAACCCATTCTTAGCCAATTCTTCTTTTTCGCAAAATCAAGAACAAATGGAAGATATGAGAAAAGAAATTCGTGATTTGAAGCAACGATTGGACTCACAAATCGGAACATATATTAAGATGCAGAAATTTATGAGAAAACATGGGCATGATCTATCTGATGATGAGGATGAACAAACTGATTCTGATCTGTAGTAGTTTAGGTGTATGGTTTTGGTAGATTGGTAAACTTGATTGTGAGAGACAAGTTTATGTTTTGTTTTTAAACTTGAATATGGGCTACTATTAGGATGTTTTTATGCCCAAAATCATTATGTTTAATGGATTTGTTGGTTTAGATTGTGTTAATGGTTGAATTTGTTGGTTTAGATGTTATATTTATTGATTGGTTGTTGGCGTTTGTATTGTAATTGTTTGGCAAATGGTGTAGCTCAAAATTGAGCAGAATTCTGCCCGATTTTACAGAAAATTCCGACTGATTTACGACGGAAACAATCGGACAATTGCCAAGTTTTTTCAAAAAATATTCATATTTCCGACCGATTCGGTCGGAAATGATAAAAAAATTAATTATTTTTAACAGTTTTCGATGGATTCAGTTGGAAAAAATTAATTAATTTGGCCGGTAAATATTTATTTTTATTATTTAATTTTAAATAAATATTTATTTTAATTTAAATTATTACGACTGATTCGGTCGGTAAAATGCCGACCACTTTGGTCGGATATTTGAACATAATTTGGTCGTCTGACCTTTTGAACGTTCCGAGTATTTTGGTCGGAAATCACCGACAGATTCGGTCGAAAATTATTTTCCGACCAACTATTTTCTGACTAACCAATTTTGGTCGGAAAGTAGTCGGAAATTCATGATTTTCGACCTTTTGGCGGTCAGAATTCTGACGTTTTCTTGTTGTGTATGTTAATATGATAGTTTATTATTGTAGGGTGTGCGACTGTGGGTGGTATTATGGTAAAATGACAGTCCGGTGCACAAGGTATCTCGCATTCACGCAAGGGCCCGGGGAAGGGCCGTACCTCAAGGAATGTGATGTAGATAATCTATCCTCCAAGTATTAGTGTCTGCTTCCACAACTTGAATAGAGCTTTACCATTCCATATAATTGACTATTGTTGTTACACAAAAAAACGTTACATTGAACTATTCTACTTAATAAGCAATAGTATGTTCCTACTAACATATGTGTAGTAATACATTTTTTGTAATAACCTTTTCCAAATTTTCTTGTTGCTATCTCTGTAATACTGAAATAAAGATGGTTAAATTGGGATGAAAAGAGTTTATAATATGATACTAACTGTTTAAAGGAAATATGGTTAGTAAGTTTTGTGACAGGGTGAGTATTTTATAATCTTGCTTCTTTTATTCGTTCGGGGTAGAGAATCGACAAATTGAATGACATTTATCAGGCGAGGCTTGTACTTACCTCATATTTTGGACACTCTTTTAAAGAATGCCGAAGAATTGGGCCTTAAACTTAATGGGTATCTACTTGGACATTTTTGGACCTTTTTACTGCAAGTTGGGCCTTTTTACTTTAATTGCATATCGTTTGTGGGCTGTGATGTACATTTTCTAAAAATAATTTGATGATTTGACCTAAATAGCCAACCGACTAAATAAAATACTATAATTATCAGACGTGTGTGTATATATATATATATATATATATATATACACACACCAACTTGAAAAAGTAATAGTGAATCCGGCATATTATTTGTGTAGTAAACTTTTTTTATTTTCTTCTAAGTTCTTATTTTTATTAAAACTATCGGATTAAATTTAGGTCTTTTAACATATTTATCCGATCGGTCAAAAATAATTATAGTCATATATTTGGCTAGTGACTATAATTATTTTTGACCGATCGGATAATCATACCTAGTCTATAATTAAATAGAACAGTCCAACTTGTTGAGGTCCATAATTGACAGTAGTTTAAGGAGATTGTCAAGCTCAATTAAATATTTCAATCATTGCCGTCTAAATAATTATTATAATTCTGCTTAGCTTTGAATAAAACCTGCATCGTCCATTTAAAAAACTCCTTATAATATTCCAAATACATAAATTTAAATAATTGACTGTTAATGATAAGCTTAAGTTCAAAATATATTATTAATAAAATTGTCACCTCAGATCTAAATATCTCCCCAAATTGAAGATTATTGACCACAAAAGCATTCTGGCCTTACACCTATGTACTTTCTCTATTCAATTAATAAATTTATGAATAATTTGATATTTTTAAAGTCTTAAGAAAATGATTAATGTAAACGTCATGTCTTGTTTCAAAAGTACAAGGTATCATTGTTGTTTTGAGTAAGTATAATAATGAAGATTCTTTGTCGCCTTAGCGGGCGTTTGGACATAAGAATTGTAAAATTACAAAATAGGGTAAAATATTTTTCAATTAAAAATAGTATTTGAAATTTAGAGTTGTGTTTGGACATGAATATAATTTTGGGTTGTTTTTAAAGTTTTGTGAGTGATTTGAGTGAAAATTTTAAAAAATAATTTTTTAGAGTTTTTCAAATTTTCGAAAATTTCTAAAATGCATTTTCAAGTGAAAATTGAAAATTTTATGAACAAACGCTGATTCGGAAAAAAGTGAAAAAAATTTTAAAAAAAGAAAAAAATTTCTTATGTCGAAACGGGCTCTTAATTAGATTGTCATTTTCAGGAGTCTAATACATGAATCCAATTTATATTTATATTATGCCATATAATTGGTCCATAATTTAAATTTCTGGGGGGGTGAGGTGTGGTAAAGGGTTACATGTTAATTGCAGAATATAAATGGAAAATATTGAAACCCGATTAAATGGAATATGAGCAAAAGAAGTAATGATTTACATATTGAAATATTCAAAATTATATGGGAGTGAACACCAAATATAAAAACCATTGCATTTTTATATTCCCCTGTGGCTTCTATACCTTTGTCTTATAATGAAAATACTATTTTAGGACATTCATATAAAATAGAGATGATATGCCTAGTGTACTATTTGATGCACAAACAAGTAAAAATTAGAGATATTTTTAGAACGAGATTTGTTTTTAATACACCAATAGTGTAAAGTACTTCTCTATTTTATACCATTCCATTACCTAAAAAAATAATTGTAAATAGCTGTTCATAATAAGTAGAATCAATAATATAGAAAATATATATGATAATTAAGTAACCCACTACAACAAGTTAAATTACATTAATAATATAAATATTCTTTTACTCAATTATATAAATATAAGTTAAAACTGCTCTGAATTTAAAATCAATGTGTTCAAGACCAGTTTATCAAATTGTCTGATTTTTTCGTTTGTGCTGTACATATTGTTTCTTGGTTATTAAATTTTTTTCGTTTGTGCTGTAATATCTATGTCTAGATCTACCTGTGATATAAAAGATCTAAAGTTGCACAATTGAGACAATTATACCTCTCTTTAAGAGTTGTCACATTTAGATTTTTCACAAACAATAAAATGAATCACTACTAGAAATTCGGCAAAAACTGATCAAGGTCGACCGACCAATTTTGATCGGTCAAAAAACCGACCAAAGTTGGTCGGTTTTTCTAAATATTTTATTTTTTAATTTATTTTTACGAAACCGACCAACTTTGGTTGGTTTTCTTTTGCGCAAAAATGCGGGAAACTATTTTTGAGTCCCGCGAAATATATTTTTCAAGAAATCGACCAACTTTGGTCGGTTTTTCAATTAAAATAAATAAAAATTAATATTAAAAAACCGACAAAAATTGGTCGGTTAATTCGCCAGTCATTTAAAAAAACCGACCAACTTTGGTCGGTAATTTTTACTTTTTAATAAAATCGACCAACTTTGGTCGGTTATTTTCGTGCGAAAATACAATTAAAGAGTATAAATCAAATAAAAGACAGTCTTAAAACAAAATGTACCAATGGTCTAGTGGTAGAATAGTATCTTGCCACAGTACAGACCCCGATTCGATTCCCAAATGGTGAATCTTTTTATTACATAATTAAAATACCGACCAACTTTGGTTGGAAAAAACCGACCAACTTTGGTCGGTTTTTTTTTGCAATATTTTTTTTTTGAATTTAATTGACCGACCAAAGTTGGTCGGTAATTTCCGACCAACTTTGGTCGGTATGCCTTTCCGGCCACAAAAATACCGTCCACACGTAAATGGTCGCGTTTTGGTCGGTTTTTGCCCATTACCGACTAACGTTGGTCGGTTTTTTTGGTCGATTTTTACCGGATTTCTAGTAGTGAATTCCGACCAAACTAAATTATATTCCTTTCAATTGTTTAGCTGTTTGGATCATGAACAACAACAACAACAACAACAACAACAACAACAACAATAACAACATACCCAGTATTATCTCACACCGTGGGGTCTGGAGAGGGTAGTCTGTACGCAGACCTTACTCCTATCTTGTGAGGATAGAGAGGTTGTTTCCAATAGACCCTCGGCTCAGGAAAGCATAAACATCACATTAATGAAAATATAGACAAGAAGGGACAGTACCAAAAAGTCATATAAAAGTAGAATAAAAACAACAAGATAGTAAGATGATCAACAATGAAAAAAAATAATTAGTCATAAAAACATACTACCAACAGAAAACGAGATTGCGTGTCAATACTATTGTTATGAACACTCTAGACTACCTACTCTAGTATCTTAATCCTCGATCTCCATACCTTGTTGTTTAGCTATTTGGATCATGAAGTTTAGGTTTATCAAGCTTGATTCATTACGCACTCCCATTATTAAAAAATTAATCCCTAGTTTTATAAGTATCCAATGTTCAGTTTTACAAGTAATTTTTGGTATCAACAATCCTAAATAGTAGGACGATCCTCTGAATCCTGAATCTTGAACCTCTCGCTATATTAGTATATTTGAAACTTTTTAATCGGCTAGTTATAAATAGCCCCAAAGTTATGCCACAAAAGATTATCTTAAATTTAGATAGAAGTATTAATGGTGATTTTCTAATCTCGGTAGAATTATACGTGACACAATGAGATAGAAAATGATAGAAATAAAGACAAAAAACGGATACGGTCAATGATCCCCTAAATTATGAATTAAAGAATTCAAATCTATCATATCTCAGGAGCAGTAGAGGCAAATCAAGGATTTTTAGAATAATGGATGCACTGCTAAAAAAGGAGAGAAAAAAGTATTAAGTGAAAATCGATTCATGTTCCTTTCGATCAGGGGAGCTCAAGAACAGTAGAGGCCTAAAGCTACAGTTTATTAAGAGGCCTTTTTTAACAAATATTAAGAGGCCTTAAACTTTTAAAAATATCATATTAAGTAACCAAAAAAATAAAAAATATACTACTATAGGTAAAAAAAATTAAATTCAAAGAAAAAGATAGTAGCAAGTTAGAATAATCGAACCTAATTCTAAATATTGATAACTTGATATCAGAATGAGATTTTAATAATTTTAGTTTGTTTGTTGTAATGCTTAAGAACCAGAGAAAGAACAAAAAATACAATTTTAATTTATTCAATGCCTTTCGTTTGTATTTTTTTTTAGAAAATAGACAATTTATTAATGAAGAAGGAGAATTTAAAATACAAGATCTATTATGAGATAGAAAAAAAAATATTAGTATTAAAATATAAATTAATCACCAGTCACCAATAATCACGTTGATTAAGTAATTAATCTTTTTTTTATATAAGAATCTTATACTTTTACCATGAATATTAAATATTTTCTACAAAAATTATCATAGATTAACCTATTTTTACTATTAATTAAAACAAATGTGGCCTTAGAAACTTAGGGGCCTAAAGCCCTTGCTTCAGTCGCTTGGCCCTTGAGTCGGCACTGCTTTCGATAAATAACTTCAACCATTTTGGAGCATAAGCCCAATAAATAATAATTAATCAATACTAAAAATACGTATATAAAATATCTAATTTGACGGAAAGATTAAAGAGCCCTTTAATATGAGCTATAAATTCATATGCTAGTAGGATACAAACTTACAATCAATCAGTTAACAATCGATCGCTAAACCACTGAGTATATATATAGCTAAGAAACAAGAGGAGATTCAATAGAGGTCAATTCTAGTGGTGGTCGGTATTTTTATGTCTTTCACTTCTTCAGTTCAATATACGAAGGAGATGACTACCAGTTCAATAATCAACAGATTTGGCTATACATTGCACTCCTTCCTCTCAGCATTTCCATACGATTTTCTAAGTTTCTACTCCTTTGTTCTGCATTATTTTAACTTCAAACAAAGCAACTGTAAGTGTGATTTGCTACCGAACTTTGTGTTCGCTGAAACACTGGGGTTTGAAGTACCGCTACACCAGTGTGTGATTCGTTCTATCCTGGGAGGAAATAATCCATTACCTTGGGTACTAGGAGGGGATTAAATTCCTTAAGGAAACACTGTGAATTCAGTGGGCTCGAATTAATTACTGTTTCATTACGTTAATTTATATTTTGCAGAATTATTATTTATAAATACAGCAATATTGGCGGGACTAACACAATATACCAATCTAATTTCGTATATTGTTCGCATCTACCCTTCGTTATACTATTGTGCCACATTTATTCTTATCGTTAGTCAAACTTTTTAAAAATTCCCTCCACATAACGAAAAGCCACATTTATTGAACTGAAGAAGTGAAAGACATAAAAATACCGACCACCATATATTCATTTATATATTTAGTTACAATTCTTTTAATATCCTTATTGTATGTTTATTATATTCTACCTTTTCCAATTTCTTTTTTCTTCTTGTAGCTTTTCTCTTTGTTTTTTTTCGTCATATCGAACTGTACCGAGTATTCACCATGATTTTCTTTCTACCATGACTTAAATATTTATAGTATCTTATTAGGTTGACAATTCTGAAGTCTTAAGGCACCTACCAAGGTATTTCTTCCTCCAATTGTGAGCCTTTGTTGATGAGTATTTAAGCATTATGATTTTCTTATTCTACTTTAAGCACTATGAGTATTATCATCAAATCACGCCTTAAGAACCAAAGTTAGAGTCCAAACTATGGGGTGTGATACTCATAATTCTTAGTAACAACTCAACTTATAATGAACAAAAAATATAAAATAATTAGAAGAGATTCAATTTAATATCAAGCTACAGTCTAAGGAATTCATCAAGAATAAAAGAAAGTACACCACCAAGTTGGAAAGTAACTTAACAACATAAGCACACTAACTTCATGTATTAACCAAACACAAGTATTGTTAAAGTATATATATCAGTTCTTACTAACATAAAAACCAACTATCAAGTGTGCATTACATTAGACAAAGGGATGCCGTATTATAACCACACAAAAATACAACTGAAAGTGATAACATGACATCCTAATGCCACCATGTACAACTAAGAACCAAAATATAAGTTTTTACTAATCCCATAGCCGCCATCATTCTCACTCTCTCTAAATGAATAAAATGTGTTAAGACGTCTCAGAAATTTAAGTTCCGTATTTTTATATGATGGGCTTAACGGGTTGTGGGTTCATGTATTTTTTTTTAAAAATAATTTTTGTTAATTTGATGGTTTTCCGTTAGGTGGAGGGTAGTTTTAAAAAGTTTGACTAACGGTAAATGTATATATGGCCTAATAGTATAATAGAGAATAAATGTGAATAATATACCAAAGTAGAGGTATATTTGATCCTTTTTCCTGGCCAAAAACTAATTAAACAACAAATATTGGAACATTTCTAGCTAGAGCTAAAGCAACCAGCCAAAATCTAGCTAGTGATGTCAAAAGCTAGAAGTGTCATTTTCACTAATCAGACTGTTCGATTGCTAAGATAACAAGTGGCATTTGAATTAGTCACTAGTATCTAGGTGAAACTTGACGACTAGAATTGACCTCTATTGAATCTCCTCTTGTTTCTTAGCTATATATATACTCAGTGGTTTAGCGATCGATTGTTAACTGATTGATTGTAAGTTTGTATCCTACTAGCATATGAATTTATAGTTCATATTAAAGGGCATTTTAATCTTTCCGTCAAATTAGATATTTTATATACGTTTTTTTAGTATTGGTTTAATTATTATTTATTGGGCTTATGCTCCAAAATGGTTGAAGTTATTTACCGAAAGCAGTGCCGACTCAAGGGCCAAGCGACTGAAGCAAGGGCTTTAGGCCCCTAAGTTTCTAAGGCCACATTTGTTTTAATTAATAGTAAAAATAGGTTAATCTATGATAATTTTTATAGAAAATATTTAATATTCATGGTAAAAGTATAAGATTCTTATATAAAAAAAAGATGAATTACTTAATCAATGTGATTATTGGTGACTGGTGATTAATTTATATTTTAATACTAATATTTTTTTTTCTATCTCATAATAGATCTTGTATTTTAAATTCTCCTTCAGTTCAATATATGGTTGTTTTAAATGGTTATAATTTGTGCAAATACTTTGCATTATTGAAGCTTTTATTAAAGCCTTTATAGAATACAAGAAGTAAGAAAAACTGTATTCACGAAAACGACGTGAAAATTATTCATCGGATGAAAAAGGACACTAAACGATAAATTAAACCCAAAAAAGAAAAAGTTAAATTAAGTTAATAATTTGACTCCATAGTATATCTGACGTGGCCTTTTCTTCACTTAGAGATTTTTTCATCTTTGGAGTACAATAATTAAGAAAGTTGCTTTTTCGTATAGTTTTCCATTTTATCTTTTATTAGTAATTAGTAATTTATATACGGAAAGCAGAAAAAGCAAAATTGCTTTTTATCTTTTTCCAGGAAAACCTTTGAGAGTTGAGAAAGCACTGAGTCACTTCACAGAAACAGCTAACTATAACAAGAAAAATAAATAAATAAATAAATTGGTACACAAGAGTTGTGGTGGAGTGATAAGTATTCCTTCATTTTTAAACAAAGATATCGGATTCGAATTCGGACTCGTCTTTGTTAGGGAGCATTTTACTCCAATATGTGACATCCTGACACGAATTCGAATTTAGGCGGGTCCCAATGCGAAAATTGGATACCAGGTGGAAAAACAAAACAAAAGAAGAAAGAAAAAAAAAATGGCACTTCATACTCCCTCCGTTTCAATTTATGTGAACCTGTTTGGCTGGGCACGGAGTTTAAGAAAAAATAAAAACTTTTGAAATTTGTGGTCCTAAACAAGTCAAAAAGAGGCTCAGAGTATTTGTGTGGTTATAAAAGCTTCTCGTTAAGTGTAGAATGGTAAGTTTAAGCAAATTTATTTTCAAATTTAGAAAGGGGTCATTATTTTTGGAACGGCCAAAAAGGAAATAAGTTCACATAAATTGAAACCGAGGAAGCAGTTCATAGAAAGACAAAAGAGAATACTCTTCGGAGCCCGTTTTGATAAAATTGAAAGAAAAAAATTATTTGAAGTTGAAAATGAAAATAAGTTTGCGAAAGTTTTGATATTTACGAAGGTAATTAAGCAGCTGAAGAAATAATCACATATAGATAAGAAATATGGTAATTTTCAGGCAATTTTATTTTCTTTCTTTCTGTTTTTAATCTTTTGGTCATATCTTTTGCTACTTAACTTAGGCTACTGTTTCATAATTAATAAGAAAAAACTACAAGAAGAGTGACGTACTAGTTTTTTATGCATGTGACAGGATAAAATTTGAGCCCAATAACGCAATTTTAATCTTCAAATAGATCAAAATCTACATCTCTCTTATTTTCTTCATTGACCAAATTTGATTGTCGCTTCTAAATTGACTAATCCACTCATTGAGTTGTAAAGGAAGTACTCCCTCTATTTTAATTTAGATATAATATATTTCGTTTATTCAGAGTCGGTTTAATTAAATTTGAATCTAAATTGGATTAATTCAACTCAAAATTTTAAAATTTAAATTTAAATATTCAAAAATCGTACGAGAAATACTATAAATTATAATTCTTCCCATGTCAATATGACTAATAAATATATTTTAAAATATTGGTCAAACGTCACATAATTTGACTCTCGATAAGTGAAAAGTGTTATCTAAATTAAAACATAAAAATACTAAATTAGGCACCCATCAACTTATCCTTCAAAATTTCAATTTTTTAAAATTGTAATTTAACTTTCAATCTTTTTATGTTAGTGAAAGATGGTAGATAAATGATGAAATCGTCAAAGTGTGCATTAACTTGAACAACCATTATTAAAAAGAAAGAATGTGGTCTAGTGGTAACAAATAAAGTTTCATGTTCAAATTCTAATAAAGGCAAAACATATATAATTATTTGATACTTGTACTGGTCTAAGGTAATAGACATTCAATAAACTTAATTGAGATACGCATAAATTGGTTCGGACACCATAATTATACTAAAATACTATTGCTTTGGTGGGCAGAAAGTGGAGATCGTTCAACTCACCCAAGTAAAAAAGGAAAGCTAACAAGTTCATAGCACCTTTCAAAGTCGCAAGGGGAAAATAATAAAAAAAAGGTAGCCTTGTGCACTAAGCTCTTGTTACGTGCGAGGTCTGGAGAAGGATCGGACCACAAAGGTCTATTGTATGCAGTCTTACTCTGTATTTCTGCTAAAAAGTGTTTTTACGGCTCGAACCTGTAACATGGCAGTTACCAGTTACAACAAGGTTATCCCGTTCAACAAGAGGACAATAATAAGCTACTGAATTCTATGGACCATTTCCCACCAGAGGAGTGTTATCATTGGACTAACAAACAGCTTAGCATCACAACAAACACAAAACCATCAAAGCACACATATTTTGAACAGAGAAACAACCGAAAGGAGATGTAAAAGACAAAAGACATTAAGTTCAACAAACTTTCTTAGATACATCAGCCTCTAATTTCAAGAATATCCTACCTCCTTCTTGACACATAATCTTGTTTAGTCATAAGCCTATTTTTTTTGGTCTTTCACTTATGTGTTTTTGTTCCACTTCTTTCCAACTTATTTTTTCCATTCAACAATTTTAACATTGCGCCCTTCTCTAGGGTGACAGATGGAGTACTAGAGACTCGACGATTTCAATCCGGTAGGACCCTCAGAATTACTTGTAATTACCTTTTAGCGACCTGATTGTGTTAAAAAAATTACCTCTACTGTGTAAATCTTACAATAAACTCGTGGTACTTGAGTTTGTAGCTAGATAGGGCTGATAAGAGTGGTAATTGCTCAAATCACCTAAATATAATAATAATTGAGCCAAAAATAAAAAACTAACAAGTTCACTGTACCTTTCACAATCATCACAAGGGAACAATATGCTGTTGAATATTCTGGGCCATTGCCTACCATAGAAGTGTTATTTGACATAAAATTTATCAGTTACCGTGCACTAAATATCACATTGACGCATGATCCGAAAAGGGCCACGTCCCTAGGGATGTGATGTAAGCAACCTACCTTGATTCAAGTATCAGTAGCTGATTCTACGGCTCGAACTCATGGCCTATAGACATAAAATTTAGAAGTTAAAGAACAACTCGGTGCATGAAGCATCTTGGTCACGCAAGATCCGGGGAAGGACCGCATTCCTAGGGTGTAATGCAGGCAACCTACACTGATGCAAATATCAGTAGTTGAAACTCGAACTCATGACCTATAGATAACACGAAAATAATTTTATCGTTCATATAATTTATAAGAAAGAAAAAAACAGTTCTCACTAAAACAAATAGTTCTGCAAGTTGCAGCGGTTCCAGAAAATTGATTGAATATTCAGAAATCATACAAAACAAACATCACAACAAACACAAACCATTAAAACACACAAAATCATGGAAAACAGACACAACCAATAGTAAATGCAAAAGACAACACATTCAGTTCATGAAACTTTCTTGAGATTCAACCTCTAATAATTCTAACAACATGAAAATAACAAATAATCAACAATTCCCAATATAGGGAAATTTGAATCTGAATATTCTACACCCTTTTTATTTATATAACCTCAAGCAAGTGTAGAATTTCCAGTAGCTGATGTCCAAACAATATCCTTAAGTGCAGGTCTAAGCTCTTTGCTGCAGAATTGATTGTACTCCAAAGTATCACCACTTGCTTTTTTCACCTCCACAACAAGAAATGAAGATGTAACAGCAAAAATATCAGCAGAAATTCCTAATTTCCCTTTTCTCCCACTTTCTTGCCCTTGTAACCTAACACAAGAATCACTTTTTTTAATACTAAATCTTGAAGTTTTAGCCACTTCTTCTAGCTTTGATATCACACTACTTGCTGACTTTGTTGTTGCAAATCTCATTTGCTCCTTCTCCATCTTCTTCTTCTCTTCAAATAATGGCGATAAATCGAAACCTTCTGATAGAGAAATGATATGAAAAGCGTTTAACGTCTCTACTTCTTTTGCCTTTTCGACACAATTAATATCATCCCCAACTGAAAATTCTTCCTCCTCTTTGGTTTTTAAAATCTTTGGCATTGATTTTTTAAACCAAGTTGACTCCATAATCTTAGAAGTAGTGATTCTTGAATTCGGATTTGGATCCAACATCTTGGTTATTAATCTTCTAGCCTCTGATGAAAACCAAGGTGGACATTTGAAATCACCCCTGTAAATTTTTTTATACATAGCCATAATATTTTCATCTTGAAATGGTAAAAAACCAGCTAAAAGCACATAAAGAATTACCCCACATGACCAAATATCAGCTTTTGCACCATCATAGCCTTTTTTACCAATCACTTCAGGGGCTACATATGCAGGAGTTCCACATGTTGTATGTAATAGACCATCTTGTCTTAAATGGTCAGTAAATGCACTTAGCCCAAAATCTGTTACTTTGAGATTCCCTTCTTCATCTAACAACAAATTTTCAGGCTTTAGATCTCTGTGATAAACGCCACGGCTATGACAAAAGTCAATAGCCGAGATTAATTGCTGGAAATAGCCTCTAGCCACATCTTCCCTTAATCTCCCTTTGGCTATTTTTGCAAATAATTCACCCCCTTTAACGAACTCCATGGCGAAGTAAATCTTCGTTTTACTCGCCATGACTTCGTTAAGCTCAACGATATTAGGGTGTTTCACCATTTTCATAATGGAGATTTCTCGTTTGATTTGATCCATCATACCAACTTTAATCACTTTTTCTTTGCCCACAACTTTCATAGCCACACTTTTGCCATTTTGCACGTTACGTGCATGGTAAACTTTAGCAAAAGTTCCATGGCCTAAAAGGCGTCCGAGCTCGTATTTTCCGTACAAAGCCATGCATTTCTCCTCAGGTGCCATTTTTTGGAACAGAAAAAGATTTTGGATTAAATTTGTAAAAAAGAGGCTAAAGATTGAAAAGGGTCTCTGTTTCTGTAAAGAAAAAAGGAAATGGTTGACAAAAAGGGGGGAAACGGGTGATTGGTTCACCCGTCTTCGACGTGTTTCCGGTGGCAATTCCTGCCGCCGGCGACTGGTTTTTGGATTTTTCCGGCAGTCAAAAGGGGATCAGAAAACCGAGAGCCTCTCATCTCTCTGCATTCCCGAAAGAGAATTAGGGTAATTTTAGCTAGGGTTTACAAGAAAAAACCAGAGAATCAATGGTATTTTTTTCTTTGTTGTTTCTCTAATCTTTCTGAATGGAGGCCCTTAACATAAATTTATAGACAGGTCAAGGGTACAATCGTCATTTCTTACGGAAAATAGTTTTTACGATCCGATGGCTACGGTTTTGGCTGATTTGACACGTGTCGAGATCTGATGATGTTAAAGGGAATCTGAATGATATTTTAGGCAATTATAGAGTGACACGTGTACAGACAACTAGGACTCAGGTAGCTTGGCTTGATCAGTGACGTGAACAAGTTGGTCACTTCGAGGTTTGGTAATCTTATGACTATTTTACCCCTGCGTGGCGAATTGCCGCATTTGGCATATTATTCAATAATTTCAGGGTTTTAAAAAGTTAAATAGCTAAATATAAAGTAACTAAAATGGTTATGATTTGACTTTATAGGCTGAATTATTGAGGTTTTATTTCAAGGGTGCAGTTGTAAAATACTCCATTTGTTTCGATTCATGTGAACCTATTTTTTTTTTAATTTGTGCCAAAAAGAATTATCTCTTTCCTTATTTAGAAACAATTTACGTTTATGCAATGATTTATACTTACACAAAATATATGTGTTTTATTTTACACCACAAGTTTAAAAGTCTTCTCTTTTTTCTTAAACTCTGTGTCCAGTCAAATGGGTTCACATGAATTGAAACGGAAGAAGTAGAACATTTTTAGCCAAGATATTAAAATTAGTGGGTCTTACTTGATCTTTAGAAGGTTTGTTACGAAAATAAAAAAGTTACTAAAAAATTCAGTTCAAATACTAACAAATACTAGTATCTATTTCATATTATACTAATTTATGCTTGTTGTCCTATCTTATTTCAACCATCTAGTTTTGGAGTACGTGATTTTTTTACTCAAATTATATTTTAAAATTATATTAAAAATATGAAAAATCACACATTTGTAGATTAAAAAAAGTTTTAAAATATTGTATTTCTGTTAATATGCTGCATTTAAAAAAAAATGTTACTAAAGAATGACATTTTGATGTATTCCCTTTACTCTTTGAAATCAGGCGGGCAGGGGCGGAGTTAGGTGGGCGAAAGGAGGTTAAGCTGAACTCTTTTCGCACGAAAATTGCACTGTATATATAAACTCAAAATTTTTTACATACATATATTAGAGGTTAAATTTACTTAATTTTTTGCGTGTTAACTTTATTTATAGGGAATTCTACCTCCACAACTGCAAATGGGCAACAAGAATTAGAATCAATATATAACTTATTGAAATTTTTATTTTTATTTCTATATACCTCTATTTATATATTTATATAGAAGTTCTAGTTGTATTAGCTAGGTTTTCACCTTTTGATTTTCAACCTTTTTCTTTTTTGAATTTTCCGAAACTTAGAGCCAAAAGTTGAAGTACTTTAATACTATTGGTGGCAGATTGCAATAATTGAAATAATCATACTAGGGACAGGATTGTGACTGACAACGAGAGGGTTTGCTGACGTGTAATCTGGAATTTATCGCTCTCCTGTGGGTCCCACTAAATTAATCCTATAAATCTGAATCAGAGTAAAAATTAATTATTACAATATTAATAATAATGATTTAATAATATTATACCATTGAATTATTTCATGAATTTCACCTGTGGAGTCAATTGATTTTGTGGCGCTTTATAAAATTATTTTTAGTTTTATGATCATATTTTTTTTCCGCACATGAGGGATTTTTAATTTTACAAAATCTGTCTTTTATACATTAAGAATTTAAAAAGATTATTTCTTAATCTTAAAATTAAAAAAGGCATGATGTACAAATAGCCCGCTGAAACAGCTATACCTCTTTCTCTTTTCCCCTTTCTTTAATTCTATATTTTACATTAAAAACAAGGTGCTATATAAAATTCGATTTAAGCTTCTTATTTTATTTTTAATTGCACGTTAATTATCACAAAAATATTATGTTATATTTAAAATTATAGTTTTCATATATTTTTTTTATATTTCATGCTCAGTCAAACACCGTCGTATAAATTAAAACGAACAGAATATTATATTAGAATAATTCGATAGGTGGATTACTTATCTGTGTCTAATTGAGATTCTAAAATAAACAGCTAGTACTAATTAATGTGTTTCTATATTTATAGAGAAGCAGCTATTCACAATTTAATTTCCTGATGTATTTAGAAAAAGAATCTCAAACTTAATCCAATTATGTAGTTATTCTTATAGTAACACATTCATTTGGATGTTAACGAAGCACCTTCTCACCTAACAAATATCAATTTAATTCTTACCCAAGTTATTTGTTGTCCTAATTCTAGTCATACTAGTATTACCTTACATTTATAGTAATTTATTTCAGTCAGAAATTAAAATATAAAATTTAGTAAACTAATTATGTCTTGTATCCTAGAAAATTCATTTTACCTTTTTTTTGTTTGCTGCAGAAAATTCATTTTCTTTCTTGTAGCGAAAAAAGAGCCACTTACTCTAAATACCAAATACAAATGTCGAATTTTGTCTAAGATTTCTTTTACCTCTTAGAGACGAAAAAGAAAGCTACAATTCTTTATTTAAATCGAACAAATCGAAAAATCGAACCTAAAAAAAAGAAAAATTGAGTCATACCGAATTTAGTTATATTTGATATTGATATAATATTTTAATAAATTGATTATAAATGTATTGAACAAAAATATTTAAAAGTCGTACCAAATTACCTCTTTATTTAAATCGAACACCTCTTTCTTTTTTTCCCCTTTCTCTAACTCTAAGTAGGGTTTGGACATAAAAATGATAATTTTTGAAAAAAGTAGTATGTGGAGTTAAGCTAAAAAATAATATTTGAAATTTGAAATTATATTTAGACATGCATTTCACTTAAAATAATATTGTAATTTTGTGAGTGGAGAAAAAAAAACCGAACTTTTTTGAAAAGTGGTCAAAATTTTATGGACAAACAGATTTTTGAAAAAAAAAAATTTAAAAAGAAAAAAAGTTTTATGGACAATCCGGACCTAAAATTTACATTAAAAACTTGTATATAATATGATTTAAGGTTCTTATTTTATTTTTAATTGCACATTATTTGTCACAAAAATATCATGCTATATTTAAAGTCATAATATTCATATGTCTTATGTTTTAATTTTATATATATATATATATATATATATATATATATATATATATATATATATATATATATATCATACTAAGTCAAACACCGCCATATAAATTTTAACAGATGAATTATTATACTAGAAAAAATAGATAGGTGGATTATTTATCTGTCTCTAATTGAGATTTTAAAATAATAACTAGTACTAATTAATGTGTTCTTATATTTATAGCAAATACATCTATTCACAATTTAATTTCTTAATATATTTAGAAAAAGAAGATTAAACCTAGTCCAATTATGAAGTTATTCTTATAGTAACACATTCATTTAGATGTTAACAAAGCACCTTCTCACCTAACAATCTAATATTTACCCAAGTTATTGGTGGTCCTAATTGTAGTGGTACTTGTACCTTTCATTTATGGCAATTTATTTCAGTCAGAAATTAAAATATCAAATTTAGTAAACGAGTTATGTCTCGTATCCAAGAAAATTCATTTTCTTACCTTCTGTTATAAGAAATATCAAATTATGGTGGATGCCTACTCTTCCTCCATGATATTCATCTCAAATGCTTAATGACATATTTAATGACATATTTTCTATGTTTAATGACATATTCAATGACATATTTTCTTCACTTTTCATGCCTATATAAAAGCCTTGTAATAGATAGGAAAATACACACAATTGAAGAAGAAATAAGAATCTCTTCTCTCTTTCTCCATATATCTCTTAGCTTGTTTTCCTTGTTTCATATTGTTACTTTAAGTTATATTTTATAACACCTTATCAGCACGAGACTCTACCGTCTCAAAAAACTCTTTGAGAAGACTAAGGTATTACTTTTCTCCTCTTTTAATTATGACTAATATTATGAAAAGAAAGTTCGTTCCTTGAAATTTCAGGTAAGAACTATATGACATGGATGTTGGATGCTGAAATCCATTTAGATGCAATGGGTCTTGGAGATGCCATTAAAGATAGAAATAAAGCATCTACCCAAGACTGTGCTAAGGCCTTGATTTTCTTACGCCATCACCTTGATGAAGGGTTAGAAGATAGAATATCTCACAGTCAAAGATTCACTTGTTTTGTGGAATGGCTTAAAGGAAAGATATGACAACTTAAAGTTGGTCACTCTTCCACAAGCACGATATGATTGGGCTCATCTGAGACTCCAACACTTTAAGTATATTTCTGAATATAATTCTGCGATGTTCAGAATTATTTCTAAATTGAAACTCTGTGGAGATACTATCACTAATTATGATATGCTTGAAAAAATGTTCACAACATTTCATGCCTCCAATATGGTCTTGCAACAGCAGTACCAAGAGAAAGGTTTTAAGAAGTACTCTGAGTTGATTTCTCTTCTCCTTGTGGCTGAACGAAACAATGACTTGCTCACGAGAAATCACAAAAATCAACCCACTGGGTCTACACCATTGCCTGAAATGAATGAGGTGTATTCCCATAATTATAAGAGTGGAAAAGTTCGTGACCCTGTTCGTGGTCGTGGCCATGGCCAAGAAAGAAATTTTCCTAGTGTTAATCACCCCTCGAAGAAAAATAACCACCAAAAGTGGAAAGGGCCAAGGGCAAATGGTTTAGAAACTGAGTGTTATCGTTGTAGTGGAAAAGGACATTGGGCAAATATTTATCGCATACCAAAATATTTGGTTGAGCTTTATCAAGCATCTCTAAAGGATAAAGCTCCTGAAGCTAATTTTGTCTCCCACTTGGATGTGGCAGATTTGTTTGAGCACCCTGATGGAAAAATAAACCACTCGATCGGTGATGGATCTATGGTTAAAGATGATTGAGCATTTTGATTTTTATGTTTTCCTATTCGTAGTATCTAATGAATAAACATCTTATAATTTTTATTGCACTTAATAATACTTCTGATGTAGTTTTTAAAAATATATGTATTTTCTAAATTTCATAAATTTCACAAACAAGGAGTAATATCTAAGTAATTAGTGTCCTAGTCTCACTGATCTTTTACTTCCTTTTGATTTTCCTTTACGTTACTTTAATTCTCTTTAAGAAGAGGTTTACAAGCACCCTGGAACAACTTTTGTTACTTCACCCTTAAATTTTTTTTCATGTACTTATAATTGTATTATTTTTGCTGCGTAATTATTTGTATAATAATTAAAATTTGCTAGAAAATGCATTAAAATGTCACTATTGAATTATTGGTTTAACTTTATTTCTTTTCCCTTTTCTCTAAAAATACTAATATTTATTCATATACTTCTTTTGTATGTCAAACCATGGGAAACAAATATGGATATCTTTCAAAGCAAACTTGGATCAAAGTTCAATTATAAAAATATTTGCTTAATTGATTCATGTACTACACATACAATATTTAAAGAAAAGAAATATTTCTCTCATTTAAGTATGGGTAAGGCAGATGTTACTACAATTTTTGGTAGTAGTAATCTAATTGAAGGCTCTGGAAGAGCTAATATAACTCTGCCTAAGGGAACAATACTTATCATAGAGAATGCAATGTTCTCCTCCAAGTTCAAGAGGAACTTGTTGAGTTTTAAAGATATCCGTCGAAATAGATTTCATATTAAGACAATAGATGAGAATAATCTCGAATATCTCATCGTTACCAAGAATGTCTCTGGCCAGAAAAGGGTTTTTGAGAAGTTTCCATCTTTATCTTGTGCCCTGTATTGGACAAGAATTAGTGCAATTGAGGCACATTCTATCGTAAACCAAAAGGTTTCTTATTTCAATACTTTTGTACTTTGGCATGATCGATTGGGACATCCTGGATCAATTATGATGAGACGAATTATAGAGAACTCAAATGGACATCCATTAAAGAATTTAAAGATTCTTTTAAATAATGAGTTTTCTTGCACTTCTTGTTATCAAGGCAAGTTGATTATTAGACCATCACCAACAAAGGTTAGGATTGAGTCCCCTGCGTTTTTGGAACGTATACAAGGGGATATTTGTGGACCTATTCACCCACCTAGTAGGTCGTTTAGATATTTTATGGTCTTAATAGATGCATCTTCTAGATGGTCTCATGTGTGCCTATTGTCATCTCGCAACCTGGCGTTTGCAAAATTAATGGCACAAATAATTCGATTATGGGCACAGTTTCCCGATAATCCAATTAAGTCTATTCGACTTGATAATGCTGCTGAGTTTTCATCCCAAGTATTTAATGATTATTGCTTATCAATTGGGATAAAAATGGAACATCCTGTAGCTCATGTTCACACTCAAAATGACCTTGCAAAATCTTTGATTAAACGTCTGCAATTGATAGCAAGACCGTTACTCATGAAAATAAAATTACCCACTTCTGTTTGGGGTCATGCCATTTTACATGCGGCAATGCTAATTCGTCTCGGACCGATAAATTATCATAAATATTCCCCGTTGTAATTAGTTTTGGGTCATGAACCTAATATATCCCATCTAAGAATTTTTGGATGCGTTGTATATGTGCCTGTAGCACCGCCATATCGCACCAAGATGGGTCCCCAAAGAAGGTTAGGAATATATGTTGGGTTTGAATCGCCCTCCATTATTCGCTACCTCGAAACATTAACGAGAGATTTATTCACTGCTCGATTTGCAGATTGTCGATTCGATGAGGCATTTTTCCCAAAATTAGGGGGAGAAATTGGTGAAATCAAACGGGAAATTTCGTGAAAAAATACATCATTATCTTATCTTGATCCACATGCCTCTATTTGTGAAAAAGAGGTGCAAAAGATTATCCATTTGCAGAAAATAGCAAATCAAATGCCAGATGCATTTACAGATCTGAAAAGGATGACGAAATCACATATCCCTGCAGAGAATATTCCAATCTATATTGATGTCCCTGTTGGACAATCTTCTAGTGTCATAGCTAATGAGTCAAAAGCACGCCTAAAGCGTGGCTGGCCGTTGGGTTCTAAGGATCGAAATCCTAGAAAAAGGAAAATAAATGATCAATATGATACTACAAATGAGTCTCATAAAGAAACCCATGATTTAACCAATCCTGAAATTCATGAGGAAATCAATGAGCCTGAAACTCAAGAAAATAAGGAACTATCAATAAACCCAATTGATATTGAGACAGATTTGAATCGATTGAATATAGTTGTGGATTATGTATTTGCATATAATGTTGCATCTAGCATTATGCAAGATAATGAGGATCTTGAACCTCAATCCGTTGGAGAATGTCGACAAAGACGTGATTGGCCAAAATGGCAAGAAGCAATCCAATCTGAGTTGGATTCACTTGCGAAACGTGAAGTTTTTGGGTCTGTAGTCCAAACACCTAATGGTGTTAAACCTGTTGGCTATAAATGGGTCTTTGTACGTAAAATGAATGAGAAAAATGAGGTACAAAGATATAAGGCACGCCTTGTTGCAAAAGGATTTTCACAAAGGCCTGGTGTCGATTATGAAGAGATGTATTCTCCTGTTATGGATGCTATAACATTCCGTTATCTTATTAGTCTTGCTGTCTATGAAAAACTTGGCATGCATTTAATGGATGTGGTTACAGCCTACCTTTACGGCTCACTTGATAATGAGATATACATGAAAATTCCCGATGGATTTAAAATGCCTGACGCATATAATTCAAAGTCAAGGAAAATGTTTTCAATCAAATTGCAAAGATTTTTGTATGGTCTAAAGCAATCAGGAAGAATGTGGTATAACCGCCTTAGTGAATATTTATTAAAGGAAGGTTATATAAATGATGCCATATGTCCATGTGTTTTTATAAAGAAAACAACATCAGAGTTTGTTGTACTTGCCGTATATGTTGATGACATAAACCTTATTGGAACTCCTACAGAACTCCAAAAGGCAATTGATTATTTAAAGAAGGAATTCGAGATGAAAGATCTCGGAAAGACAAAATTATGTCTCGGTTTGCAAATTGAACATTTGGCAAATAGGATTTGTTTTCATCAATCTGCCTATATATAAAAGGTATTGAAATGGTTTTACATGGATGGAGCACATCCATTAAGTACTCCGATGGTTGTTCGATCACTTGATGTGAATAAGGACCCGTTCCGACCTCAAGAAAAGAATGAAGAGTTTCTTGGTCCTGAAGTACCATATCTTAGTGCAATTGGTGCACTAATGTATCTTGCTAACACTACAAGGCCTGACATAACTTTTTCAGTTAATGTCTTAGCAAGATATAGCTCTGCTCCTACAAGGAGACATTGGGATGGAATCAAACACATATTGCGGTATCTAAAAGGGACTACCGATATGGGCTTATTTTATGGCAATGATTGCAGTCCCGATCTTGTTGGTTATGCCGATGCTGGGTATTTATCTGACCCACACAAGGCTCGATCTCAAACAAGTTATGTGTTTACATGTGGAGGCACTGCAATATCTTGGCGATCGACTAAGCAATCAATCGTGGCTACTTTATCTAATCATGCTGAGATAATTGCTATTCATGAAGCAAGTCGAGAATGTGTATGGTTGAGCTATGTAATACACCTAATTCGAGACAAATATGGTTTGAAGTGTGACAAACTACCCACAATTTTGTATGAAGACAATGCAGTATGCATAGCTCAATTGAAGGGAGGATTCATAAAAGGAGATAGAACAAAACACATTTCACCAAAGTTATTTTTCACACATGATCTTCAAAAGAATGGTGATATCGGTGTGCAACAGATCCGTTCAAGTGATAATATGGCTGATTTGTTCACCAAATCTCTACCAACGTCAACCTTCAAGAAACTAGTGTACAAGATTGGGATGCGAAGGCTCAAGGATGTGAATTGATGCTCTCATCAGGGGGAGTTAATACGCGGTGTACTCTTTTTCCCTTACAAGATTTTGTCCCACTGGGTTTTCCTTGCAAGGTTTTAATGAGGCAACCAAAAAGCGTATTCCTAAACATGTGTACTCTTTTTCCTTCACTAGGATTTTTTTTCTAATAAGGTTTTAACGAGACACATTATCTATGGACATCCAAGGGGGAGTGTTATAAGAAATATCAAATTATGGTGGATGTCTACTCTTCCTCCATGATCTTCATCTCAAATGCTTAATAACATATTCAATGACATATTTTCTTCACTTTTCATACCTATATAAAGGCCTTGTAATAAATAGGAAAATACACATAATTGAAGAAGAAATAAGAATCTCTTCTCTCTTTCTCCATATATCTCTTAGCTTATTTTTCTTGTTTCATATTGTTACTTTGAGTTATATTTTATAACACCTTATCTTTTTTTATGTATGCAGAAAATTCATTTTCTTACTTGTAGCTAAAAAGGTGCCACTTACTCTTAATACCAAATACAAATGTCGACTTTAGTCTAAGATTTCTTTTACCTCTTAAAGACAAAAAAAGAAAATTGCAATTCTTTATCCTAGTGGAACAATTTGAAATTATCGAATCGAATAAATAGAAACCAAAAAAAAGAAGATTGAATCATAACGAATTTAATTAGATATGGTATTGTTAAAATGGAGATGTGGACTGTCGCCATTGATGGAGAAGAAGCAAGCTCGAGGATGAAGAAGATTAGAGCAAGAGAGAGAGAAAGAAAGCAATTCTCAGTATTTCTTATTAACCAACTCAAATGTACTGTACAATGCTATATTTATACAAAGGGATTAATCAGCTAACTAACTTCTCTAACTACCTATTTATTACAAATTAACAGCTCATTTATAGCTCACTGACAGCTAACTGTTTCCTAACTAATCTTCTAGAAGTGTACTTCCTTAAATAGCACTCTGTACAACTACTCACATCTGATCTAATATTTCAACACTCCCCCTCAAGTTGAGAATAAAAAAATGTTCTTACTTCCCAATTTGGATAACAGTTAGGCATGTTGCTGATGTCCCAAGGCTTTAGTTAGTATGTCAGCTGGTTGTTCTTGACTAGATATATGTGAAGTTCTGATAAGCCCCTTTTGACTTTTTTCTCTCAAGAAATGACAATCTATCTCTATGTGCTTTGTCCTCTCATGATACATGGGATTAGATATAATTTGCAATGCTGCTTTATTATCACAATACAAATCTATAGGCATCTGCAAATCTATCTGCAATTCTCTCAACAATCCACTAAGCCAAACCAGTTCTGCAACTGTATGTGCCATGCTTCTATACTCAGCTTCTACTGAGCTTCTGGAGATAGTATTTTGTTTCTTTGCCTTCCAAGAAATAAGAGATTCTCCTAGTTTGATGCAGTATCCTGTTATTGATTTTCTTGACATTGGGCAGGATGCCCAATCTGAGTCACATAAGGCTTTTATTTGCTGGCTGCTTCTGCTAGACATTAGGATGCCAAGACCTGATTGTTTCTTTATATATCTCACCACATGTAGTGCAGCTTCATAGTGAGACTTCTTTGGAGCATGCATAAACTGACTTAAGCTTTGAACAGCATATGAGATATCTGGTCTGGTGATAGTGAGGTACAATAACTTCCCAACTAGCTTTTGAAATCTCCCCCTGTCTTCTAGTATCTCATCAGTAGTATTGGTAGTCACACAAGCATCAAAATTCACACTTGTTAGTTTTAAATTTTGCTCCATTGGAGTCTCTTTTGGCTTTGATCCTCCCAATCCTACTTCGGAAATCATCTCAAGAGCATATTTCCTTTGTGACATCAAGATGCCTTCAGCAGACCTGGCAAACTCTATCCCCAAGAAGTACCTCAATTCCCCAAGGTCCTTCATTTTGAAACTCCGGTGAAGTGTGTTTTTAGCATGCTGAATTTCTTCCATATTTTTTCCTGTTACAAGTATATCATCCACATACACAAGTACAAGAACAAACTTATACTTAGTGAATTTAGTAAACAAGGAGTAGTCATGCTTGCTTTGACAAAAACTAAAATTCAGAAGAGCTTGAGTTAGTTTCAGATTCCATTGTCGTGATGCCTGTTTCAGGCCATATAGAGATTTAAGTAGCCTACATACCTTATGCTCTCCCTGGATACTAAATCCATGTGGCATTGTCATGTACACCTCTTGTTAAAGATCCCCATTGAGAAAGGCATTATGGACATCCATCTGATAAACTGGCCAGTGTTTAAGAGTTGCAGTATCAACAACTGCTATGACAGTAGTGAGTTTAGCAACAGGAGAAAAAGTGTCATGAAAATCTAGATTTTCTTGTTGTGTATAGCCTTTGGCAACTAATCTAGCCTTAAATCTTCCTACTGTACCATGTGCATTATACTTGATTTTATACACCCACTTACACCATATAGGGACCTTGCCTGCAGGTAAATCAACTACTGCCCAAGTGTGATTTTGTTCCAGAGCCTCAATCTTAAGATTCATTGCTTCAACCCATCTCTCATCCTAACAGCTTGAGATAAGGTAGAGGGTTCTGTATCTGAAGAGAAGGAGGCAATAAAAGATTGAAAATGAGCAGGTAGGTGTGAATAGGAAACAAGCTGTTGTATAGGGTAAGCAAAGGAAGTAGAAGGAAAAGGAGGATGTACATAGTATGTGAGCCAGATGGAAAGGTTAAGAGGTCTGTCTGATCTTATGGGTGGATCAAGTATAGGTTCAGGGGAAGGAATGGAAGTAGTAGTGTGAGGAGGCAAAGGAGAAGGTGTAGAAGAAGGAGATGAGTGATTCAGGGAAGTTGATGCTGAATCCATCAGGGAAGGGAGTTCAGGATTAATGAGTGGTTCAGGTGCTGATAAAGAATCAATAAAAGTCTCAGAGAAAGAGTCAGGTGTAGACAAAGTAGGAAAAGACATGGAAGGAGAATTGAGTGTGGAATTTGTGGAGGATAGGAACTGAGACTTTGGGTGTTTAAAAGGAAAGATATGTTCCTTAAAGACAACATCTCTATTGACAAAACAACTTCCCAGATTCAATGTCAAGCAGCCTATAACCTTTATGAGTGGAGGAGTATCCCATAAAGATGGCAGGAGAAGATTTTGGAGAGAAATTGTCACTGTAATTGGTCTTTGTGGCATAGCAAAGGCACCCTATAGTTCTCATATGGCTAAGGGTAGGTGCTGAAACATGGAATAGCTCGTAAGGAAACTTTCCTTTCAAAATAACACTAGGCAATCTGTTGATAATATATGTAGCTGCCAGAATGCACTCACCCTAGTATTTCAAGGGTATGTGTGCTTGAAATCTTAAGGCCCTCCCAACTTCAAGAAGATGCCTATGCTTTCTTTCCACCACTCCATTTTTCTGTGGAGTGTGGACACAACTACTTTGGTGAACGATGCCTTTAGATGTGAAGAGAGTAGAACAAGGATCATTAAAGAATTCATGACCATTGTCAGATCTAAAGGTCTTAATAGTGGTAGAAAATTGGTTTTGTACAAGTTGAATAAAATCATTCAAGACAACAAATACATCACTTTTCAACCTTAACAGAAAAGTGCATGTCATTCTAGAGTAATCATCAACAAGAGTGCGAAAATATCTAAAATCATTATAGGTGCAGACCCTATATGGTCCCCATACATCCATGTCACGTCCCGAACCTGGGGGCGAGACCGGCACCGGGTGCCTCACCTAACCTAGCGTACCAACTTGCGACTAAGGGATTCTGAACATATAATCTCATAATTTGACCATGAGACCACATTGCAAGACAATTTGTGAAGCAAAATATAAAACTGAACGGAAACTAGCACTGACTAAACATCAATCTAAAGCTGGGCCGACAAGGCCGTCATAACTACTACAACTGACAAACCAACAAAATATAGATACCAGTCCTACAAGCCCAACATATTGAACTAGCTGACATGATATGTCTATAAGCCTCTACTGATAGATATATTGTGATCGGAACAGGACCCCGACCTACCCATAACATATATACATACAGAAGATGTACACAAAACCCTAGACCCGATAACTCCGAAGGACGTGGAGCTCACCGATCAGGCTGAACTCGGGAAACTCCTACTGAGGAGGTCTACCTGTCTATCTATCTGAACTTGCACGCATAAAATGCAGCGTCCCCAGAAAAAGGACGTCAGTACAAAATAATATACCGAGTATGTAAGGCAATAACATAACTGAAAGCTGAAACTGAACTGATAATATAATAACTGAAAGTAACTGTGAGTCAAAGATGATGTGGAGATATACTTACCTGCTGATACTGACTCAACTCCTTCAATATAGTTAGTAAAATAAATGTCTGGCACCTATAAGGCTCGGTATGTGTAACTGCTCGGCCGTAGTAGGCTCGCTCATAAGCACTCGGCCATACTAGGCTCTGTATCCCGACCATCCTGGGCTCGCTCATAGGCTCTCGGCCATGGTAGGCTCGGTATATAACTTACCATCTGATCAGAGGTTGCCCAATAGGGGCCTGCCCATTGATTATAGCTCGATGGTGGTGAAAATACTGTAATACTGTATATATATATATATATATATATATATATATATATATATATATATATATAGACCCTCTCCTCTCCTGACTGGAAGAAAATAGTACTTAACTGAATATAAAGTCCCGATAAGGGAGAATACTGTAACTTCTGAGACTAGGATAATGTGAATAAATTCAAGAATACGAACTTCTCTTTATGTCTTGTTATCAAACATATGTAGTTACGGGATCATGCCAAAATGAAAGAAAGGTTTAGCCTTAACATACCTTATCACAATCTTTCCAATCACCAAGTTGAACTCGCCTCTTTGCACCTTAATCTACAACAACAATAATAATACTATCATTAAGTTACGAAAGGTACAACTATCGCACAACGAACGACAAACTTATTTTGTATTAAAATGGGCAGCATCTCCGCTATATTTCTTACTTCCTCCAAATTCAAGATAACACCAACAACACAAGAACGCAACAATAACAACATATATACATTATTTTCCAACCTTATATACACCACAAAATACTACAAAACAGCCCAACACACCCCAATCTCTTCATACACAAAACGACCACCGTAGTAGTGTCAAATAGCCCGAAAACATTACAACGAACGACTAGACCACCACCCTGCATTTATGTGGTGTTTATCCTCACCCTTCCTCCTCCAAAACCCCACAAAATAGTAGTAAAACATGCAACCCAACATCAACACAAAATAGTCCACAAAAAAGTCCAAAAAATAGTCCGCTACAAGTGAATAACTCGAACTCACGGCTTCCGATCACCGCCCCGTGAATTCTTACAAATATAGAACGACTTACCATGAATTTACAGCAGAAAATAATGGATGAAATAGAGCAGTAAACTTACCTTATTTTTTGCATAACTCAACTCCTATCTTGGCTCTTCAAACTCTAGGTTTTACCTCCAATTAGAACTTGAAAGGGAGAGAAAATCAATTGGGGTTTGTGGGCAATTTTTTAGAGGATTTTTGCAGAGTTTATGTCTGGTTATTATGCCCTATTAACAGTCTAATATATGAAGGAGATAAGCCTTTAAAAATTCCTCTTTGGACTACCCGAAATGGCCCATTTTTGGACTCTCATTTAAGCAAGTAGGTGACAGTCTGAGCAGTCTCGCAAAAATGCCCATATCTCTCTACTCCGATATTATATTGACAAACGGTTTAATGCGTTAGAAAATAGACTTATAGATATTCAATTTGATGGGTGGAACACCCCATAACTCGATGTATATTGGGAGAAAATCGCAGTTACATATGACCCAAAGTTTCAGTAAAATTTATGAACGTAACTTATGATGACTTTCATCGACTTTTGTACCACAACTCGCTTGACTTCAAAACATAACACACGACTATCATACGACTAACATAACTCATAACATAACATCCTTATCATGTTAATCACCCTAGTCTCACCCCAAAAGTACATGTTATAACATTCCCAACTTGTCAACTTTCGACGAAACATTATTTTCTTCAATTCCTTTAGCTTCTGAACCTTCCAACCCTCTTTGTACTTGTTGTTCATGATCTTCAATATTTGTAACCTCTGAGGTAACTTACTTTATATATTTTCAAATATGATCTCATTTTTGGTCCTACATTAGTTTCTCACGGCGCACTTTTACGTACAAAAATATAGGGTGTAATATCATTTCCCCATTGGGAGCATTCGTCCTCGAATGTTTACTCTTAGAGACTTTGAAAATATTTTGCCAGAGTCTCCTCCGTACACTAGACTAAAACCAACTTGCACGCAGCCAGAAAATATACTATGCATGCCACACATGGCCAATGTCTATAAATAGCAACCCTTTGCCTCACACAGCTGTAAATCATAAATACTGAAAGTCAAGAAATAAGAGCTTACCTGATGACCTACTAGCCTGAATAGAGCTGTGCTGTAGCATCCCATCTCGAGCCATATCTTCAGTTTGAAATAGGTGGGGGTATTTAGACTTTATTTCTTCCTCCGTTTCCCACATCATCTCTTCCACATTCTTGCTTCTCTATAAAATCTTCACGGAGGCAACCTTCTTATTTCGTAGCTTGCGGATTTGTCGATCTAGGATGGCAACTGGAATTTCCTCGTATGAAAAGTCCTCCGTAATATGTACATCATCCGTGGGCACGACTCTGGTAGGATCGCCAATGCACTTTCGTAGCATAGATACATGAAAAATCGGATGGACTGACTCCAATTTTGAGGGCAATTCTAACTCATAAGCTACTTAGCCCACTCTCTGAATGATCCTATAAGGCCCAATATACCATGGGCTATGCTTGCCTTTCTTTCCAAACCTCATCACGCCCTTCATAGGTAATACCTTTAAGAATACCCAGTCATTAATCCCGAACTCTAAGTCTCGTTATATGACTTCTGATGACTCTGAGCTGTTAACAGGCGCTCCCGAATAAGATTTACTTTCTCTACGGCCTGTTGAACCAGGTCTAGCCCATGTAACCTAGATTCTCCAACATCAAACTACCTATAGGAGATCTGCACTTATGCCCATACAAAGCCTCGTACGGAGCCATCTGGATACTGTAGTGGTAACTGTTATTATATGCAAACTCGACAAGAGGTAGATTTTCATCCCAACTTCTTTTACAATCCAACACACATGCTCGTAACATATCCTCGAGCGTCTGAATTATGCGCTCGGCTTGTCCATCAGTCTGTGGATGAAAAGCTGTGCTGAGATTCACCTGAGTCCCTAGACCTCTCTGAAATGACCTCCAAAAATGTGCTGTAAATTGGGCCCCACGGTCAAATATAATAGATACGGGTACTCCGTGTAGCCTCACTATCTCCTTAATATATAACTTTGCATAATCTTTTGCTATATATGTAGATCTGACAGGTAGAAAATGAGCTGATTTCGTGAGCCTATCGACTATCACCCATATAGAATCGAACTTACGATGATAACGAGGTAAACCAATGACAAAGACCATGTTTATCGCCTCCCATTTCCATGTCGAGATCTCTATAGTTTGCATTAGCCCTTCGGGCTAATGATGCTCTACCTTCACCTGCTGCCAACTAGGACACTGGACGACAAACTCATCAATGTTCTTCTTCATATCGTTCCACCAGTACACATCCTTAATGTCATGATACATCTTCGTCGACCCAGGATGAATGGAGTACCACGAATAATATGCCTCTGATATAGTCCTGTCTCGTAGCCCTGCTACATCTGGAACACACAAACAAACCATGTATCTGAGAACCCCATCTCCCTTGAGCTCTAACAACGACTTCTTCTGCTGTAGAACTCGCTCTCTCAACTCGACAAACTCTGGGTCCTCATACTGTCTTTCCTTGACTTCAGCTATGAGAGATGATTTTGCAGTGTTTTGGAGTACAACTCCACCATCGTCAGAATCTACTAACCGAACCCCCAAACAAGCCAATTGATGAATCTCTCTAGTTAATTGTCTTTTCTCGACCTCTACATGTGCTAAGCTACCCATAGATCGGTGACTTAAGGTATCTACTACAACATTAGCTTTCCCTGGATGGTAGAGAATGTTAACATCGTAATCTTTCAATAACTCAAGCCATCGCCTCTATCGCAAATTCAACTCTTTTTGCTTGAAGATATATTGCAGGCTTTTATGATCTGTAAATACATCAACATGAACACCATATAAATAATGTTGCCATATCTTAAGTGCATGAACAACCACAGCTAACTCGAGGTCGCGGGTTGGATAATTCCTCTCGTGCTTCCTTAACTGCCTTGAAGCATACGCAATTAATTTCCCATGTTTCATCAGGACACATCCTAAACCGACACCTGAGGCATCACAATACACGGCATAAACCTTTGGACCCTCTGGAAGTGTTAGAACTGGTGCTGAGGTCAACCTATTCTTAAGATCTTGGAAACTCCGCTCGCAAGCCTCCATCTACTGAAACTTAGTTACTTTCTGCCTCAACTTCGTCAATGGTGCCGAAAGGGAAGAAAACCCCTCTACGAACCTCCGGTAGTATCCTGCTAAGCCTAGAAAGCTATGAACCTCTGTCGGAGTGGTAGGTCTAGGTCAAGATTTCACGGCCTCAATCTTCTAAGTGTCTTACCTTTATACCTTCATCAGATACAATATGCCCCAAGAATGCTACAGACTTCAACCAGAACTCACATTTAGAAAACTTAGCATACAACTTACGATCACGGAGGGTTTGGAGTACCACTCGCAGGTGGTCCGCATGCTCATCCTTTGAACTTGAATAAACCAGAATATCATCAATAAATACTATCACGAACAGATCTAAAAATGGCCGGAATAGGCTATTCATCAAGTCCATAAATACGGCGGGTGCATTCATCAACCCAAAGGACATGACAAGGAACTCGAGTGGCCATATCGGGTCATGAAGGCTATCTTCGGAATATCTTTCTCCCGAACTCTGACCTGGTGGTATCCCGACCTCAAATCTATCTTTGAAAAGAATTTAGCCCCCTGCAACTGATCAAACAAGTCATAGATCCTTGGAAGTGAATAGTTATTATTAATAGTTACCTTGTTCAGCTACCTATAATCGATACACATCTTCAACGAGCCATCTTTATTCCACACAAATAGTACCGGTGCACCCCAAGGTGAGGTATTGGGCCTGATGAAACCTTTCTCCAGCAAATCTTTTAATTGCTCCTTCATCTCCTTCAATTCGGCAGGTGCCATTCTATACGGAGGGAAGGATATTGGTTGAGTTCCTAGAAGTAAATCGATGCTAAAATCAATCTCTCGCTCTGGAGGAATACCTGGAAGCTCATCTGAAAACACATCTGCGTACTCTTTGACTAGGGGAATAGACTGAAGTGTAGGTATCTCAACATCTGCATCTCTAACTCACACAATATGATAAATGCACCCTTTTGCGATCATTTTCCTCGCCTTCAGATAGGAAATAAATCTACCTCTGGGTGTCGCTGTATTACTTACCCATTCAAGGACTGGCTCACCCGAAAAATGAAATTTTGCTGCCTTTGCCCGGTAATCAACTGTGGCATAGCAAGCTGCCAACCAGTCCATGCAATGATAATATTAAAATCCATCATCTCTAGCTCAACTAGGTCGGCTGAGGTCTGACGACTACAAACTGTCACTATACAACCTAGGTAAACCCGTCTAGCAATAATCGGTTCTCCGGCCGGTGTAGATACAGCAAAAGGATCACTTAGTATTTCAGGCACTATACCAAACTTACCCGCAACAAATGGGGTAATATATGATAAAGTAGATCCTAGGTCTATCAAGGCATAAGCATCATGAGAGAAAATGGTCAATATACCTATCACAACGTCTAATGAAGACTCCTGGTCCTGTCGACCCGCTAAAGCATAGATACGGTTTTGATTACCACCTGAACTGGAACCTCTACCTATGCCTCGACCTCTACCAGCCGAAGACTGAGACTCGCGCCCTGAAGGATGCACAGACATAGATGATCCTGTTGCTGAACTCGTTGGTTGTGCCATACCCCCAGAATCTCTATTTGGGCAATCTCACATCATATGCCCCGGACGCCCACATGTATAACGAGCATCAGAACCTGCTCGGAATTGGCCCAAGTATCCTCTACCACAGATGTCACACCGCTGAGGAAATGACCATGTCTTCCTTGAACCTCGCTGTTACTACAAATCCGACGCCCGTGAGCTCTCACCTAGTCCTGACTAAGTATATCAGTCATACCTGTAACCCTGTAACTGAGGTGGCGGAGGCCTAGGTGGCCGTCTGAAGTACTGGGGCCTATAACTACCTTGAGACTGCTCTTGAGACCTGGGAAATCTCATCCTCTTACACTGCCCTTGCTCAGTCCTCTCTGTACCCTGCTGCCGACGCCTACCCCTTTCTATATTCTAAGTGAATGCCTGAATTCGGGAGATATCCATACTATTCTGCAATGCAGCGGTGGCACATGCCTCGGTCAACTCTGGGGCCAACCCTGCTATAAACCTGTGGATCCTATCCCGCGTAGTAGCAACTATGGATGGTGCATATCTGGCTAATGAGTCAAAACGGAGACTATACTCTCGAACACTCATATTGCCTTGCTTGAGGGCTAGAAACTGATCGACTCGAGCCTGTCGGATCTCCCGCGGTAAGTACTGGTCAATGAAGGCATCTAAAAAATTCTCCCAACTAGCTGGAGGTGCATCACGTGCCTTGGACCTCTCCCATCCCTCATACCAAAGGATGGCTATATCTCGGAGTCGAAAAGCTGCTAGCTCAACTGCCTCTTTCTCTGTGGCATGCATAACCCGAAAGATCCTGTGAAACTGATCTATGAAATCCTGCAGGTCCTCCCTCTAATCCGTCCCCGTGAACTTTGGGGGACTCAAAGCAATAAACTCTCAGAACCTTGAACTCTAAGACCCCTTAGAAGATCTTGCACTAGCTGATGCCTTAGCTTGTTGCCGGGTAGCTACCAACTGTGTCAACAAATGCACTGCACTTCTCATGTCCTGGTCTGATGGAAGTGTGGGGGGGGGGGAACTGGATATGCGGTAGCCCTAGGAATCTCCTCAGGTGGTGGAGGAGCCGGTAATGGCTGAGTGGGGGTCTCGCCCTGGGCCTTAGACTTGGACCCATCTACTGGGGGTACCCTGCTGGTCCCCTCACCTGTTGCTGCATCTCCCCTCTGGCTAGCCGTAGTCTTCCTAGTCACCGTCATCTGTGTATGCAACACCAACACGTAAGTTTAACTCAAATTTCCTATAACTCAGTTCTACATCACGATTTAGATTTGAAAGAAGGGTAACCAACTCCTAAATGCCCTGTAGCTCCCTGCTTATATAATGTGGTGCACAACACATCTATAAACAAGACCCTACTAGACACGGCTTGTAGACTCCCTAGGACAGAACTGCTCTGATACCAAGTTTGTCATGCCCCGAACCTGGGGGCGAGACCGGCACCCGGTGCCTCACCTAACCTAGTGTACCAACTTGCGACTAAGGGACTCTGAACATATAATGTCATAATTTGGCCATGGGACCACATTACAAGACAATTTGTGAAACAAAATATAAAATTGAACAAAAACTAGCATTGACTAAATATCAATATAAAGTTGGGTCGACAAGGTTGCCATAACTACAACAACTGACAAACCAACAAAATATACATACCAGTCCTACAATCCCAACATACTGCACTAGCTAATAGGATATGTATACAAGCCTCTACTGATAGATGTATTATGATCGGAATAGGGTCCCGACCTACCCATAACATATATACATACATACAAAAGATGTACACAAAACCCTAGACCCAATAACTCAGAAGGACGTGGAACTTACCGATCAGGCTGAACTCGGGAAATACCTACTGAGGAGGTCTACCTGTCTGTCTATTTGAACCTGCACGCATGAAATATAGCGTCCCCAGAAAAGGAACGTCACTACGAAATAATGTACCGAATATGTAAGGCAATAACATAACTGAAAGCTGAAACTGAACTGATAATATAATAACTGAAAGTAACGGGGAGTCAAAGATGATGTGGAGATATACTTACCTGCTGATACTGACTCAACTTCTTCAATATAGTAAGTAAAATAAATGTCCGGCCCTATAAGGCTCGGTACGTGTAACTGCTCGGCCGTAGTAGGCTTGCTCATAGGCGCTCGGCCATACTAGGCTCTGTATCTCGGCCATCCTGGGCTCGCTCATAGGCGCTCGACCATAGTAGGCTCGGTATATAACTTACCATCTGATAAGAGGTTGTCCAATAGGGGCCTGCCCATCGATTATAGCTCGATAGTGGTGAAAATACTGTAATATATATATATATATATATATATATATATATATATATATATATATATATATATATACCCTTTGCTCTCCTGACTGGAAGAAAATAATACTTAACTGAATATAAAGTCCCGATAAGGGAGAATACTGTAACTTCTGAGACTAGAATAATGTGAATAAATTCAAGAATACGAACTTCTCTTTATGTCTCGTTATCAAACATATGTAGTTACAGGATCATGCCAAAATGAAGGAAAGGTTTAGCCTTAACATACCTTATCACAATCTTTCCAATCACCAAGTTGAACTCGCCTCTTCGCACCTTAATCTACAACAACGATAATAATACTATCATTAAGTTACGAAAGGTACAACTATTGCACAACGAACGACAAGCTTATTTTGTATTAAAACGGGCAGCATCTCCCCTATAATCCTTACTTTCTCCAAATTCAAGATAACACCAATAACACAATAAAGCAACAATAACAACATATATACGTTATTTTCCAACCTTATATACACCACAAAATACTACAAAATAGCCCAACACACCCCAATCTCTTCATACACAAAATGACCACCATAATAGTGTCAAACAGTCCGAAAATGTTACAACGAACGACCAGCCCACCACCCTCCATTTATGTTGTGTTTCTCCATACCCTTTCTCCTCCAAAACTCCACAAAATAGTAGTAAAATACGCAGCCCAATAGCAATACAAAACAGTCCACAAAATAGTCCACAAAACAGTTCGCTACAAGTGAATAACTCGAACTCACGGCTTCCGATCACCGTTCCGTCAGTTCTTACAAATATAGAACGACTTACCATTTTACAGCAGAAAAAAATGGATGAAAGAGAGCAGTAAACTTACCTTATTTGTTGGATAACTCAGCTCCTATCTTGGTTCTTCAAACTCTAGATTTTACCTCCAATTAGAACTTGAAAAGGAGAGAAAATCAATTGGGGTTTGTGGGCGATTTTTGGGAAGATTTTTGCAGAGCTTATGTCTGGTTATTATGACCTATTATCAGCCTAATATATGAAGGATATAGGCCTTTAAAAAGTCCTCTTTGGATGACCCGAACTGGCCTATTTTTGGACGACCCAAACTGGCCCATTTTTGGACTCTCATTTAAGCAAGTAGGTGATAGTCTGCGCAGTCTCGAAACAATACCCATATCTCTCTACTCCGATATCGTATTGCCAAAAGGTTTAATGCGTTAGAAAATAGACTCATAGATATTCAATTTTATGGGTGGAACACTCCATAACTCTAAGTATATTGAGAGAAAATTGCAGTTACATTTGACCCAAAGTTTCAGTAAAACTTATGAACGCAACTTGTGATGACTTTCATCGACTTTTGTTCCACAACTCGCTTGACTTCTAAACATAACACACGGCTATCAAACGACTAACATAACTCATAACATAACCTCCTTATCATGTTAAGCACCCTAGTCTCACCCCAACAGTACATGTTATAATATTTCCAACTTGTCGACTTTCGACGAAATATTATTTTCTTCAATTCCTTTAGCTTCTAAACCTTCCAACCCTCTTTGTACTTGTTGTTCATGATCTTAAATATTTTTAAACTACGAGGTAACATGATTAACTTACTTTATATATTTTCAAAGATGATCTTATTTTTGGTCCTACATTAGTTTGCTCACGACACACTTTTACGTACGAAAATATAGGGTGTAACAATCCATGTGTATAAGCTCAAAAATATTAGTGGACTTAGTTGTGCTAATAGGAAATGGTAACCTAATTTGTTTAGCTAGTGGACATATATGACAATCACAATTATTGGATGTTGACAAATGATTTTTTACAATAGGAATTTTCTGTAAAACTATAGAGGGTACATGCCCTAATCTCTGATGCCACAAAGCAGTAGAGTGAGTTTTGATTGAGGAAGACAAGCATGTTGAAGCAGGAATAACAACATGTGTGAAAGGATTGAGTATGTACAGTCCACCCTGTAGTCTACCAATCCCCTTTACCATGCCACTGAAGAGGTCCTGAAATAGACAAAAATTTGGATAAAAAGTGACTGAACATTGTAATTCCTTAGTGTATTTAGACACTGATAAAAGATTGTATTTAAACTGAGGGATATAAAGCACATTGTGCAAAGTTTGGGTATTGGATATAGGACAGGACCCTGTATGAGTGATATTTGTACTATCTCCATTTGGCAAATGAACAGAGGTAGTACTACATGAGGAAACATGTAAGGGATTGGACAACAATTCTAAGGATGAAGCCATATGATTTGAGGCACCTGAATCAATAATCCAATAATTACATTTATTAGTAGATTTACCTGTCATATTGGCCATCTCAATTGCTTCAGGTTTTTTCCCCTTGTTCAACATCATGAGAATATGTTGGTACTGCTCAGGGGTAAAAACAGGTGCAACAGGTACTGCATTAGTAGGTCCAGCATTCCCGGTCTGAGTGTTCTGTGAATTCATGGTTCCTGCCTTCTGCAATTCCTCTTTGACATGCACATTTTGTGCCACAGTTGTAGAACCCTCATACACTCCCTTTTTTCTTATTAGTGAACTTGAACCCGGGTGGATAACCCACCAATTTGTAGCAAGTTTCTCTCGTGCGGCCCTTCATATGACAATAATCACATTGCAGATGTGCATTTCTTTTAGGTCTCGCATTCGAGGCATTGGCTGAAATCAAGCCACTAGCTACACCTTCCATAGGTGCACTTCCCAAAATTCCACCATTCATTCTCTGACTCTCCTCCTGTACGATCATTGAGTAGGCCTGGTCTAACGTAAGTGTAGGGTTCATCATCAGAATTTGGCTTCTTTGAGGAGCATATGTATCATTGAGTCCCATTAAAAACTTAATAATTTTTGTTGATGCAGAAATTCAACAAAGAGTCTAGACTTCACACAGTCGCACCCAGGGAAAGGGATTACTGACTCAAATTCACACCAGAGATCAAATTCACCCAGAGCATATGTATTATTGAGACACTAGAAATACCTTGACTCAATAGACTAATTTCCCTGTTCATATGATATACTTTAGTCGCATTCACTTTATCGAACCTGTCCTTAAAGGCTGCCCAAACTTTTTGTGCATTTGAGGAATATACTATGTCTTTTCTGATCTCTTGTGTGACTGAACTTATGATCCATGATTGAACTATTGCATTGCACCGTTCCCATTGGTATGTGCGAAATGCATCACCTTCATATTTCTCTCTTGTACATGTTCCATCAATGAATCCTATCTTATTATTCACTATCATTGACATCTTCATTGATCGACTCCATTCCGAGTAGTTCTGAGTTCCGATTAACAGTTGTGGAACAAGTGCCAGCCCTGGCATATCTGAAGGATGCACATACAGCGGATCGCTGCAATCTAGCTGAGGATTGATTACATGTGGTGTTCCAGACGAATTCGCTGTCACACTTTGAGGAGAATCGCCAGCCATTACTGCGAATTTCTCAGAAATTGAGGTAGAATCAAAAAAGGGAAAAAATTTGACCTAGGAAAGATAGAGGTGAAAAATTGAGAAATTGATGATCCTCAGTGACTTCTCTCTTCAAATCGCAGTGAACGTGTTATGATACCATGTTAAAATGGAGCTGTGGACTGTCATTGATGGAGAAGAAGCAAGCTCGAGGATGAAGAAGATTAGAGCAAGAGAGAGAGAGAGAGAGAGAGAGAGAGAGAGAGAGAGAGAGAGAGAAGAAAGTAATTCTCAGTATTTCTTATTAACCGTCTCAAATGTACTGTACAATGCTATATTTATACAAAGGGATTAATCAGCTAACTTCTCTAACTACCTATTTATTACAAATTAACAGCTCATTTACAGCTCACTGACGGCTAATTGTTTCCTAACTAATATCTAGAAGTGTACTTACTTAAATAGCACTCTGTACAACTACTCACAGCTGATCTAATATTTCAACATGTATTGATATAATATTTTAAGAAATTGATAACAAAAATATCGAACTAAAATATTTAAAAATCGTTCCAAACAACAGACGTATCCTTATTGTAAAGCATTTTGAAGAAAAAGAAAAATTCATTTCAACAAAGATAGTTCACTAGTTAATAGAGACGGAACTATTGGGGTTCATCAGATGCCATAATTTTGGTAGAAATTTAGTATATGTATGCGTGTGTATATTTAAAAATAATTATATAAATAACTTAACACTTGGAATACTGAAAGCCTTTAAGGGGCACTGATAAAAATAACGGTGCCTCTCTCGCGTAAAAATCCTGGGTCCTCCTCTCCTCTGCTAGTCAAAATGTTACAATTCACATCGTATTATTTTGAGTTCGAATAAATCCTCATTACCACTACGTACCCAGTTGAGTTTTTCTCTTTCTTTATTAACTACGTTTAAAAAAAAGAAAAATAAAAAAGGCTCGACGAGAACTAATTAATTTCTGGAATTAATTAATTAATTAGTGAAACTCTAATCCTCTCTGTTCCCTTAATAAGTACAGCAAATCGCAGCGAATATCCAAAGCACATGATAGATCCACTGCACCACTAATCAATTAAAAAGAGAAACAACCTTTGCCACTTTCAGAAGATAACTCTTTTTTCCAACATTTAATATTGTTGAAAAAAAAAATCATAAGGAATCATATTAATCCATGTGACAAATAGCAGAAATTGCTTGGAAGTTGTAATTATTCTGCAGATTCATATCAAGTAGATGATTTTGGACATGATTTTATTTAGAAGAAAAAGTCAAGAATTAGAAGAAAAATGAGGTCATTCAAATTAAAAGACAGTGTGCTTCATCTTTGGCGGCCAAAAAATAGACAAGTTTGACACATTTTTGTACGTAGTATTGTTGTCTAGAATAATTTTCAATTTATTAATCCCACAAATCAAGCTATTTTTCTCATTTTTCCCCATTTTGGCTACTAATTGAATGACACGAGATGATATACGATAGCTATAATTTTAATTAAAAAAAGGTACAATAAAGAAACCTGTAAATACCTTTTTTAACTCATATCAATTAGGTGGGATTAAGTTTAAGCAGCAGTTGTGGTTCTTCCGAACCCGATAACTAATAATTTTGGTTCAAACGGTGTATATATTTTAAATATTTTATTAAATAAGTATAAATAATAAATTTTAATACAGTAAATCAAAAGGGTTATGATAGAATTTTAAACTTGAACTCATAAAATTTAGATCCTAGATTCACATATGAGTTTTAGTCACGTTAATATGTTTACTTTAGGTTTAAAGTTTAGTAGGAGTTTTTTAGTAAGAGATTTATGTATTAATAAAATTGTAATAAATTTCTAGTGCCAGCTAGAGAAACTAATGTTTTCTATTATTAGATTGAAATGAGATTAAATGGAGCAACATGATATACTAGGAATTCATATAGCTGATGTAAATTTGTTTGGGTATGTTTAGTTTTAATGTATACAAGTTGTATTAATTGATAGCTCCAAACTTGCTTGGAATGTTTGCTTTTAAATCCTGAAAATTCATAAAACTTGTTGTTTATACAATAGCAAAAAAGAAAAAATACTTATGTTTATGAATTTCCAGGATTTAAAATAAAGCACTTAAGGGCATGTTTGATTTTGTACTATTTGTTATTCCCGGTCAATATTGCTGTATTTGTAAATATTAATTCTGCAAAATATAAGTTAACGTAATGAAACAATAATAATAAATTCGAGCCCACTGAATTCACAGTGTTTCCTTAAGGAATTTAATCCCCTCCTAGTACCCAAGGTAATGGATTATTTCCTCCCAGGATAGAACGAATAACACACTGGTGTAGCGGTACTTCAAACCCCAGTGTTTCGGCGAACACAAAGTTCGGTAGCAAATCACACTTACAGTTGCTTTGTTTGAAGTTAAAAAACAATGCAGAACGAAGGAGTATATACTCAGAAAAACGTATGGAAGTTCTGAGAGGAAGGAGTGCAATGTATAGCCAATTTGTTGAGCGAATTGTATGTTGAGTTGAGTATCTTTCTTCAACATTTGCTGCTCATATATATAGCAGCCAAGAAGGAGTGCAAGACCAAACGTCCACCCTTCATGGTGGAGCAAGCATTACATGTTTGTGGAGCAAGCACTTCATGTTTGTGGAGCAAGCACTTCATGGTGGGAAGACCATTATCCGGCTGCCAAATTATCAATACACGGATTGAAAAATATCCGTTTACAAATACGGATAATCTTACGTTAATATTTACTATTAACAAATAAATTTGGTCCAAAAAATTAATCAATCAATCGATCATTTGACCAAATCCAAATCCGAATCCGAAGCCGAAGCCGAAGCCGAAGCCGAAGCCGAAGCCGTAGCCGTAGCCGAAGCCGAGCCGAGCGAGCGACGACGACGACGGCGCGAGGTTGCTTTCTTCTTAACTCTTTAAGAGCTACAAGAAGAGCAATTATATATATACCCACCAAAAATGTCTTCCACTTCCAATATGGGACAATGTCTCATTGTTAAGAGGGGGAAACTTAAAATTTTACTCAAAATTTCATTTTCCCTCCATTTCCCATTCACCCTCATTTTAAGAATATTACATCTTAAAATAAAACCTCAACAATCCCCCACATGAATGGGGAATGGCTATATCACGGAAGTATGCATGAAAAACTGTGTGATTTACAAGCAAGGATTAATTGCATCTGGATAAGTAGGTTTCCCTTTGAACTTTCCGTAGTAAACTTATGTCGGATATACTCGGTCAATCGGTAGATTTGATATCTTTGAACCGTCGATCTTTGGTGTATACCTAGACAACCATAAGTCACACAATCAACCCTTAACCGTCTTTGGTTCTCATTGTTGTGTTCGTTTCAGCCATGAACACCGCCTGGTTTCATAAGTGCGTAGAGAACTGGCCTTACAGAGTTCTCCTTGAAGCGGCTCACACTTCACACTTAAATAGGTGATTCCTAAACGTGTCATCCTGTAGATACACTATTTGATATACCCCGTATCAAATTTAGAAATCATTAAAAAGCCTTAATGCTTTATCCTTGGTACTGAACATTGTCTCATCACGAGAATGGACTAAAATTTTATTTGACAATGTTGAACCGTCATTAATGACTTTGTTTGATCTCTTTGAACCTAGATCTTGGGATCTCCAGTCTTCTAGGTAGAGTTACCGCCACAATGACTTGTTCTCGGCCATAGCCCCATTCCCCTTGATGATTTCTCAACTACCTCTCTAGTTAGGCCTTTTGTAAGTGGATCCGACACATTATCACTTGACTTTACATAGTCAATTGTGATAATTCCTCTAGAGAGTAATTGCCTAACGGTTTTATGTCTTCGTCGTATATGACGAGATTTACCGTTATACATGACGCTCCCAGCCCTTCCAATTGCCGCTTGACTATCACAATGTATGCATATTGGTGCCAACGGTTTGGGCCAAAATGGAATGTCTTCCAAGAAATTCCGGAGCCATTCAGCTTCTTCACCGGCTTTATCTAAGGCTATGAATTCAGCCTCCATTGTAGAGCGGGCAATACATGTTTGTTTGGACGACTTCCAAGATACCGCTCCTCCACCAATAGTGAATACATATCCACTCGTGGACTTAGAATCAGTTGAACCGGTGATCCAATTTGCATCACAGTATCCCTCAATCACCGCAGGAAATTACTGTAGTGCAATTCAAAGTTCTGGGTATGTTCTAAATATCCCAAAACTCGTTTCATTGCCATCCAATGAGATTGGCCTGGATTGCTCGTATATCGACTCAGTTTACTTATAGCACAAGCTATGTCTGGTCGTGTACAATTCATGATATACATTAAGCATCCCAATACACGAGCATAATCCAATTGTGATATGCTTTGGCCTTTGTTCTTTGCTAATGCAAGATTCACGTCAATTGGAGTCTTTGCAACTTTAAAGCCCAAGTGCTTGAATTTTTCAAGTACTGTCTTAATATAATGAGATTGTGACAATGCCAGACCTTGAGGAGTCTTATTGATCTTAATTCCCAGAATTAAATCAGCAACTCCCAAGTCTTTCATATCAAACTTGCTATTGAGCATACGCTTAGTAGCATTTATGTTGGCAATGTCATTACTCATTATCAACATATCATCCACATATAGGCAAACAATGACTATGTGATTTGGAACATTTTTAATGTACACGCATTTATCACATTCATTTATCTTAAAACCATTTGACAACATTGTTTGGTCAAATTTCGCATGCCATTGTTTGGGTGCTTGTTTTAGTCCGTAAAGAGACTTAACAAGTCTACATACCTTCTTTTCTTTACCTGGAACCACAAACCCTTCAGGTTGTTCCATGTAAATTTCTTCCTCCAACTCTCCATTTAAGAAGGCCGTCTTAACATCCATTTGATGAATTTCAAGACCATACACTGCAGCTAATGCTACTAACATCCGTATGGACGTAATTCTTGTAACTGGAGAGTATGTATCAAAGTAGTCTAGACCTTCTCGTTGTCTATACCCTTTGACTACGAGCCTTGCCTTAAATTTATCAATAGTGCCATCATCTTTGATTTTTCTCTTAAAAATCCATTTAGAACCCAAAGGTTTATTTCCAGGAGGAAGATCAACCAATTCCCATGTATGGTTGTTCAATATGGATTCTATTTCACTATTGACTGCCTCTTTCCAAAACAATGATTCCGAAGAAGTCATAGCTTCTTTAAATGTTTGAGGCTCATTCTCCAATAAGAAAGTCACAAAATCTGGTCCAAATGAAGTAGACGTTCTTTGACGTTTACTACGTCTTGGATTCTCCTGATTACATGTACTTTCTTTTGTTTCTTCCCGAGGTCGTTTAGATCCTTCACCAAACGACTCACATTCCTTTTTATACGGATATATATTTTCAAAAAACTCAGCATTATCTGATTCTATAACCGTATTATTATGAATGTCGGGATTTTCTGATTTATGAACCAGAAATCGATATGCTTTACTATTTGTCGCATATCCTATGAAAACACAATCAACGGTTTTCGGTCCTATCTTTACCCTTTTGGGTTTAGGAACTTGCACTTTTGCCAAACACCCCCACACTTTAAAATAATTCAAGTTGGGCTTCCTTCCTTTCCATTGTTCATAAGGAATGGATTGTGTTTTGCTATGGGGCACTCGATTTAATATTCGATTAGCCGTAAGAACGGCTTCCCCCCACAAGTTCTGTGGCAAACCAGAACTTATCAACAACGCATTCATCATCTCCTTTAATGTGCGATTCTTTCTTTCCGCAATCCCATTAGATTGGGGCGTGTAAGGAGCTGTTGTTTGATGAATAATTCCATATTCTAAACATATTTCTTCAAAAGGAGATTCATATTCACCACCCCTATCACTTCTTATCATTTTTACTTTCTTGTTAAGTTGCGTTTCAACTTCATTTTTGTATTGCCTGAATGCGTCTATTGCTTCATCTTTACTATTCAGTAAGTAAACATAGCAATATCGAGTACCATCGTCAATAAAAGTTATGAAATACTTCTTTCCACCGCGAGATGGTATTGACTTCATGTCACAAATATCTGTGTGAATTAAGTCTAAAGGATTTGAATTCCTTTCAACTGACTTATAAGGATGTTTAACATACTTAGATTCCACACATATTTGACATTTTGATTTTTCGCATTCAAACTTGGGCAGTACTTCCAAGTTAATCATTTTTCGCAAGGTTTTATAATTGACATGACCCAAACGTACATGCCATAAATCATTTGACTCAAGTAAGTAAGAAGAAGCTGAAATATTATTATTATTTTCAACAACCATTACATTTAGATTGAAAAGGCCCTCGGTGAGGTAACCTTTTCCCACAAATATTCCATTCTTACTAATTACAACCTTGTTGGATACAAAAACGTACTTAAAACCGTGCTTAACAAGAAGTCCAGTAGAGACTAAATTCTTTCTCATTTCGGGAACATGAAGGACATTGTTCAAAGTCATGACCTTGCCAGAAGTCATTTTTAGAAATACCTTCCCATATCCTTCAACTTTTGCTGTTGAAGCATTTCCCATATAAACTGTCTCTCCGGGTTCAGCAAGAGCATAGGTAGCAAAAGCCTCTCTAACTGCACAAACATGGCGAGTGGCTCCTGAATCAAACCACCACAGTTTAGGATTTCCCACCAAGTTACATTCAGAGAGCATGGCACACAAGTTATCAACATCATCATGGTTTACTACCATGTTTGCTTGACCCCTTTTCTTGTCTTTCTTCGGAGCACGACACTCCGTAGATTTGTGTCCGGTTTTCCCACAGTTGTAGCAGTTTCCACTGAACCGCTTCTTGCTTGGGTTGTATTTCGGACCAGAAGCCTTCTTCCTCTTTTTGTTAGCTTCAACAATATTTGCTCTCATTATTGTTGAATTTCCACGGCCTCTCCTTTCAGCAGCTTTATTGTCCTCTTCGATTCTCAACCGAACAATGAGATCTTCAAGGGACATTTCCTTTCGTTTGTGTTTCAAATAATTTTTGAAGTCCTTCCACAACGGAGGCAACTTCTCAATCATTGCTGCTACTTGGAATGCTTCGTTGATTACAAGACCTTCAGCAAGTAGATCATGAATAATCACTTGCAATTCCTGGACTTGAGTAATAACAGACTTGCTATCTATCATTTTGTAGTCCAAAAATTTTGCGGCAACGAATTTCTTCATCCCGGCATCTTCAGTCTTATATTTCTTTTCAAGCGCATTCCACAATTCTTTGGATGTCTCCATGCTACTGTATACATTATACAGATTATCATCCAGTCCGCTAAGAATATAATTCTTGCATAAAAAATCAGAATGCTTCCACGCTTCAATCACGAGAAAGCGTTCATTATCTGGAGTTTTATCCGGCAGATCAGGAACATCTTCCTTGATGAACTTCTGTAGACATAACGTAGTTAAGTAGAAGAACATCTTCTGCTGCCAGCGTTTGAAATCAATCCCGGAAAATTTTCCGGGTTTTTCTGCCGGTGCCAACGCCGGTGTTCGGCTTGTCGTTGCGTTGGCAGTCGCCATCGGAACAGCTTGGTTTTCGTTTTCAGTCATCATCTTTTCTGTAAAAGAATGACACAAACAAACGTTTAATACACGTTTTCAGAACAAAGGAGTAGAAACTTAGAAAATCGTATGGAAATGCTGAGAGGAAGGAGTGCAATGTATAGCCAAATCTGTTGAGCGAATTGTATGTTGAGTTGAGTATCTTTCTTCAACATTTGCTGCTCATATATATAGCAGCCAAGAAGGAGTGCAAGACCAAACGTCCACCCTTCATGGTGGAGCAAGCATTACATGTTTGTGGAGCAAGCACTTCATGTTTGTGGAGCAAGCACTTCATGGTGGGAAGACCATTATCCGGCTGCCAAATTATCAATACACGGATTGGAAAATATCCGTTTATAAATACGGATAATCTTACGTTAATATTTACTATTAACAAATAAATTTGGTCCAAAAAATTAATCAATCAATTGACCGAAGCCGAAGCCGAAGCCGAAGCCGAAGCCGAGCCGAGCGAGCGACGACGACGACGGCGCGAGGTTGCTTTCTTCTTAACTCTTTAAGAGCTACAAGAAGAGCAATTATATATATACCCACCAAAAATGTCTTCCACTTCCAATATGGGACAATGTCTCATTGTTAAGAGGGAAACTTAAAATTTTACTCAAAATTTCATTTTTCCTCCATTTCCCATTCACCCTCATTTTAAGAATATTACATCTTAAAATAAAACCTCAACACTATTTACCTGCTTTCAATTTTTTGACCAAATCAATACGGAAAGATTAATTTTAGAGCTAAAATTAATTCATTACTCATTAATATTAATAATCAATTCTTTAAAAATCGCATCTAAAAGGTTAAATTTGGTTTGATCATCAAAACCGACCATTCCCTTATGTAATAGTACTTAAAAAATTTGTGAATGCTCAAAGTTGTTGAAGCTGACAAATTAATCACTTTCAACTAACCACTAAAGGCTGTGGAATAGATAAATTCCTTCACCTGTAACTAGAATTATATATATTGAATACGAGTTACGGGAATGGAAAAAATTTTATAAACAAAAAATATTTCTCCTTTAATGAACCTTACTATCAATTCCTTCATCTCTAACTCTCTTTTTTTTTTTCTTAAGAATTTTTCTAATGGCCTACTGGTCTAATTGTTTTAATCTATATATATATTAAATAAGTAATAGTGTGACATACATTAACCTAATCTCGCTAAATAATTCATAAGAGACAAAAATCTTCTTTACGTAAACATATGAAGTGAAATTAATCTAAGCGAAAAAAAAAAATCGTCATATATTCTCCTCTTCTTTTACCTTTTTTCTAAGTGACCCCTAAATGACATTGAGGCATCCACTAATTTTGTCAAACCCTTTCTTGAATAATATTTTCACTAATTAATGATACATGATTAAATATACTAATTAAAGGGTCCATACTGTTTAAGTGATATATTTGCATGTCATGAGAGGTTAAACCAAAATTTAATTTAACTTTTATGAATTCTGTATTTTAGTACAACCTCTTCCATATTACTAATAACTGAATTTTAAATTTACTATGTGAACATATTTAATTATTTCTTAACACACATATATTATTTGAGCAAAACTTAGGTCGAGCCTACCCCGTCCTTTGTTATGAGATACTTAAATTAGAACTATGAGAGCAGATATTGACCAATGATGCAAGAAAAAAAAAACAATTAGACAGCTAAAAATGGTTAGATTCTTTAATCCCTACTTAACACAATACTCAATCGATTAGCAGAAAGAAATAAAATTTTGAAGGAGAAATCAATTTTATTAGGTGGTATCAATGTGCCTCATAAATTCATGTCGATAATCATATGCAATTATTAGACAAAAACCATGACCAAATTCATATTAATGGGTTCCTTCTGATTCAGGTTTTCGTCTATTTTCTATTTTTTTTAAAATGAAAGAAACGAAAGAAAAATGATAAAAGGAAACAAAAATGAACTAATTGTTAATGGGTCATATGCTCTTTGGTTATAATTACTATTTGGGAATAAATTTAGTAGTGTTAGTAGTGACTAGTGACCTTTGGTCTCAAAGTGGTGCCCATCGCATCTGGCAACCGATGACTCAATTGGTACGAGAAATAAGAGATAATTAATATCGAAATTAAATTTGAGATGATTTTATTCTATATTTAGTTGGGATAAAATCGTGGTATAACTAATTTCGAAATTAGTTATTCCGGGATTGTAGTATTTTTTTATCCACATGGGAGGGTATGATAACTAATTCCGGGATAACTAATCTCGGGATAATTAATCATGAAATAAATTGTTTTACAGCCAAACGACACCTGAAGGTGGTATTCAGCACTTCCAAGGATGAAAAAGGATTTTAAAGTGAAGGGCAGCTCGATACACAAGATATTTCACTTTTATGCAGGATCCAAGGAAGGGCCGCACTGTTAAGGAATGCGATGTAGACCATCTACCCTAATGCAAGTGTTAGTTGCCGCTTCCATGACTCGAATCATTGACCTATAAATTATATAGAGATAACTTGACCGTTGCTCTAGGTCTTCCCTTCGGATTTTAAATAAAAAAAAAAAACACCTCAATTTTGTATTTAATTTTGAAAGAAAAGGTCTTATATCCTTTGTCTCCAAATTATCTCTTACATAAACTTTTATCACAAAAGAGGGAGGGGAAGAATGATATACACACAATTAAGACTTTTTCAAATGCATTTCGTTCAAAGCCCAAACTAAGATATTTATAACAATTTCAGATAAACAGAGTTAATAAAACGTGGTTCAATTGATCACCTTATATTATGGGAAAAGTTGATTTTAGAGTAAATTATTATAATTATTTACCTAGATACAATGGATCCTGCACTATAATAACCATCATATTTCTTGGTAAGCATTCAAACTAAATTTTTAGTTAATGAAATAAAAACCCAACATCCAAAATACGAAACGAACACTTCAAGATCAATCTATATATATATATATATATATATATATATATATATATATATATATATAGTCTGCAGACTTTAGGTTTAAACGTGATAATAGTAAGAGTTTAACTTCTATAAACGGATAGTGTTTAGTTTTGTTATACCATTAAATTAAGTAACCTAATATGAAGCTGCTTATAGTAATTCTATTTTCTTACTTAACAAACGAAGTAACTTTCCTTCTATAGTGGGTTAAAACACTCTAAAAATAATTAATACTATCAATATATAAAAGTTAAATCCTAATATAAAATACCTAAATACAACGAAAGAAAATGACTGGAAAAATTAAGAAAAGAAACTGGTTTCTTATTTTGTTTTAGGGAAAGTAATTTATCTAGTTAATTCTTAATTATGGTAGCATTTTATTTTGTTTCATATTATAGACGTGTTAAATTCAATTTAAAGACGCCACTTCTCAACTGCACACTTGAATGGACTATATAACTTTCTTTCAAAGATCATGTTTTGCATGTTTCTATATTAACTCTTTCAACCCTTTATTAAGAAATTAGAATCAAGTAATCAATTTGTTAAAATAACTATAAAACATTCATAGTCATATAAAACAGGATTAAGAAAAAAAACTCACTAGTTCCAGAACCGCCTTGCGTATAAATATTTGAATATTTAATAATTACTTATTAATTATGTACTTAGAGGAACAGTATCGATCATCAAGTTTCTTAACATATATAGAGACCGATTAAACACAACAATCAAACTTAAATTGATTCTTTCATTTTTGCATTGGAGAAACATCGTATAAGGACATGCATTGTTAATGTATTAGGGCGGAACTAGAGACCAAGGTGTGTATTCGGTCGAACTCAGTAATTTTGGTCCATAGTCTATATTTGTCTTAAAATTTTTATTTAATATATACAAATTATTAATTTAGAACCCAGCAACTTAACAACAACAACAACAACAACCTAGTATAATTCTACTAGTGGGGTCTGGGGAGGGTAGTGTGTACCCAGACCTTACCCCTACCCTGGGGTAGAGAGGCTGTTTCCAAATGACTCTCGGCATCCTTACCTCCAAGAACTCCCGACCTTACCTCTTGGTTGGAAGTGGAGGGTGCTTACCATCAGAGCAACCCACCTTATCAGCCCAGCAACTTAAAATGAATATAATTCTGAACCCATAAACTTTAAATCCTGACTCCGACTCTTGTGTCGTAATATATGTTGGCGCGGCAAAAGATCCTAGTAACATTTTTTTTCTTAATGTATATAGGTTAATCATTAATGGAATCATTATTTTGTTTAAAGCCAAATATAAAGCACAATGAAAAGAGTTAAATTGAAGAATACTCAGTCCGCATGAGTTTTCATAAGCAATGTCTACATTTAAATAAATAAATAAATAAAATATTATAGTAAGTGATGTCATTTTTTTATATTTATACCCCGATATATTTATTTTGCTTATTATCTATATATATATATATATATATATATATATATATATATATATATATATATATTTAAAAAAAATCGATGAAATTGTGTCATGTGATACCACTTAAAGAAAGGTGTGTCTTCCTTATGTTATGTGGATTTTTCAAAATGTTGTTGCACCCGTGTTAGATCCCCCAGCGATATACTATTTTTGGAGAATCCGACATATACCTAACAATATTTTTAAAGTATCCGAGCAATATAGGTACACCCTTATTGGAGGAATCTTTGCCACTAAATTGTGATACGTAGCCAAGTAACTCCAAGGTTTCAATTATTTGAAAGAAAGATGACAAAAAGAAGCCAGTGAAACTACTACATCTTCACATGGGCATGGAAATTCTTGAGTTGCCAGGACAATATGCACAATGAAATTTCTACAACTTGATCTAATGATAAGTTCAAACCCCCCCCCCCCCCCCCCCCCCAAAATTCAATTCTTCCCCAGTAGCTAAGCCATGCATGAAAATTAAATGCGAAAAAATTAAAAATAAAAATTATGCATTACTTAACTATGCGTCGCGGATCCTTCATTTGTTATGCCTTATTCTTAGCGGAACCAAGATATTCATTAAAATGTGTCAAAATAAAAAGAAGTAAATACACGAAAAAATTAAGGAGATGCAATACATAATATATACACAAAAATAATTCTTACATATCTAAACAATGTAATTTCCTGACAAAAGGATGTCAGTTGACACCGGAGCTATGTGACTTCATCACAGCTCGTGTTCAACTCGGCAACGGGGTTCATCCGAACTTACTATTTCGACAAGTGCGGAGCATAATATATATGTAAAATTTCACTAAAATTTCATAAATTTTATATTAATTATAGTCGGTGTACATAAATCATATATTTATTATACACAAATATATATATATATATATATATATATATATATGAATTATACATATATTGTACACCTCTTAACTATTTTTAATTTTGTTTGGGAATATTTGTAATATATACTACCAAATGTCAAAATGTATAAATCCCCATATCAATCATTCACAGCCTAATTTCACGTGAACACCGCAAAGCAGAGGAATATAGGATGCACTTGTTGTCACTTGTCACAAAAGAATACAAACAAATTGAACAGATTCATTAAACCTATCAGTTCGAAGGCTAAAAACCAAAAAAGAATATGGTTAACTCGTTAATTATTAGGGTCCATTTTCCAAACCATTGCCTCAAGAACGACAACACAGTAGAGAGACATGATTATGACGAGATGAAGAGCCTATCTGTGAGATATCATCAAAATTTAGGACTCTAACATTTTAATTTATTAGATGATGTGTGACGTCTCTCTCGTGGAAGGTTCGGACCAATGGGAGCGGGTCAAGATAAATCACTAGTAGCTAAGCAGGGGTGGAAGCAAAATTTTCATTAAAGAAATTCAAAAAATAAAAAAAATAAATATGCGAAGAAACTAAAGAGATTCAACATCTAATATATATACATATAAAAATAAATTAACGTTATATATTACAGTATAATTTTAGGCGAATGGAGTTCGGCTGAAACCCCTTCAGCCCACCTAGCTTTGCCCCTGCTAATAGGATCTAAAACTAGCAAATTTTCGAAGAAAAAGATTACATTTAAGATAAATTTCGCTGCTAAAAGGAGGATAAATAAAATATTTATTAAAATCAGTGCTGCTAAAAGGAGGATAAATAAAATATTTATTAAAATCAGTGACGTAATGAAGCAATTGAGCTCGAGGTGTGCTCCAATGGTGGAAATGGAGACTTGGAGAAGAAGTCCCAAATTAGGGGCATGTGCGAGAGTAGAGAAGAAGAGAACTTAGAAGTGAAAGTCTCAATTGTATTGACTCTGTAATGTTGTATATATACAGCTACACAATCAAAAGAAAATCAGAACTAACCGACTAACTAACTAATGGAAATATAACCGACTCAACTAACAAAGCTAACTGAATAGTACAACTGCTAAAGCTATAAATAGTGTAATACATCTCAATATCCCCCCTCCCCCCCCTAAGTTGGAAGTGAGGGTATCACTGCCAACTTGCTAAGAATGATGGAATGTTTAATCCCTGTGAGGGCCTTAGTGAGAATGTCTACAAGCTGATGGCTAGTCCCAATGTGATGTAGAGAAATGAGGCCCTCTTGGAGTTTGTTTCGAACAAAATGAAAGTCGATTTCAATGTGCTTTGCTCGTTCGTGAATACTGGGTTCCTTGCTATGTGAAGTGCTGACTGACTATCGTAAAACACTACAATGAGACTGGAGAATGGGACTGTGAGCTCCTCAAGTAACCTTTGCAACCACACTAACTCACGAACTACTTTCCTGATGGACCTATATTCTGCTTTTGCTGATGATAAGGAAATGATTTCCTACTTCTTTGATTTACAGCTGATAGGGCTATTTCCCAGCAGGAAAATGTAACCAGTGACTGATTTTCTAGAATTTGGGCAGGATGCCCAGTCAGAGTCACAGTATGCTTTCAACATGTAGTCATTATCTTTGGAAAAGAAAATTCCTAGGCTAGGATCAGTCTTCAAGTAGCTCAACAGATGATAGGCTGCCTTTAGATGTGGTTCTCTTGGATCTTGCATGAACTGGCTTAGATGTTGAACACTGAAATCTATATTCAATCTTGTGTTGGTTAAGAAATTCAGTTTCCCAACCAATTTTTTGTAGCAGCTAGGATCTGACAGGGGAGCTCCTTCCTTTGCTTTGAGTTTCACACTTGGATTAAGAGGTGATGATAAGGGGATGCAACTGAGACAGTCATATTCTTTTAGGAGATCAATGACAAACTTTCTTTGGGAAATAATGACTCAATCATTCTTGTAGAGAATTTTCAGTCCAAGGAAATAGTGTAGTCTTCCCAGATCCTTAATCTTGAAACTATCATGTAAGAACTTCTTCAAAAGCTCTATTTCTTCTGGATCCGTTCTAGTGAGTATCACATCATCAACATACACTGCTACATATACCAAAGATGTTCCATTCTTTCTGTAGAACAATGAGTAATCATGCATAGAATGCTCATAACCTCTGGTGCAAAGTGCTTCTGTTAATTTGGCATACCATTGCCTGTTGGCTTGTTTCAGGCCATATAAATATTTGTTTAGCTTACAAACCAGCCCTGATTCATGCACCATTAACCCAGGTGGGATCTCCATAAATACTTTCTCATTCAAATCTCCATGAAGGAAGGCATTATTCACATCTAGTTAAAATATGTCCCACCCTCTTTTCACAGCTACTGCTATAAGTCCTCCTATAGTGGTCATCTTTACCACTGGTGAGAATATTTTTGTGTAATCTATTCCTTCTTGTTGTGTGTTTCCTTTTACCACCAAACGATCTTTAAACCTCTCAATACTTCCATCGGCTTTATGCTTTACTTTATACACCCACCTACAACCTATAACTTTCTTTCCTGCTGGCAATGGGACCAAGTCCCATGTGTGATTGACATGTAATGCCTCAAATTCTTTTGTCATGGCTACTTGCCAAGCAAGATTAATAGCAGCCTCTTCATATGAAGAAGGTTCATTACCATGACAGACACTTTGCATCAAAGACTGGCTACCATAGATTAAAGCTTCCGGAGAGACAAATTGATGGTTTGAAAGTAATGCATTAAGAGATGGTATACAACTATTGGAATGTAGTTTAGGCATAGTACGAATGCAATCATTTAAGTATGCGGGTGTTTTGATTTCTCTTTGTGTTCTTCTAAGTACACGAGTGTTCTGATTATCAATTTGAGGTGAATGATCATTCAAAACTGGTGGTGAGTGGTTATTAAAACTGGATGTTGAAGGTGACTCTAAAGGTGAGTGTGTGAGCATGTGATTTTTGCCCGACTAAAATATTCCTATAGAAATTCACAAATAGACTTTTCTTAATTGTTTTTAGTTTTATAGAATTTGTAGGAATTTTGGTTAAAAGTTGCTTGCATTTAGTTGCATATTTAACATGCTAAAATTATAAGAAAAATACCAAAATATCTAAAGTATTTCGTGCATAACATTTTAGGTCTAGTTGCATTTAGGATTTAATTGCATGATTTAATTGCATTATTAAACGAAAATCACAAAAAATATGAGTCGTTTTTACACTTTTAGCTTTAAATTGCAAATTAGTAATTCTTCTTTTATTAGTCTAAATTTATTAATTATGGTAAAATAGATAACTAGGTTTATTTCTACAAATTAGATTGATTTAGCACTTAATTTAGGTTTTTAATTAATTAATTTTTATTAGGATTTAAAATCAAGAAAAAAGAAAAGAAAAGAAAGAAAAAATCTGTTTGGTTCTGAATTTGGGCCAAAAACAATTTCTGGCCCAAACAATTCCCCCGAATTATCCAGCTCGCCCAGCCCAATGCCTCAACGTCTGAACCCATGACCCGTCCCAAACCGGCCGACCAGCCCTTATTTCCCCATTCAATCTCGGCCCTTCACTTCTAACTCATCCGATGGTTATTATTTACCCTCACCTAAATATATAAGCCTAATATCAAGAAACCCTAACCCTATCTCTATCCTAACCAAACGACGCCCCCTCCACCTTCTCTCGCTGCTGCTATACCGGAAACCCACCGGAAAAATCAAACCCGCGCACCTCACGTGCTCCCTCCTCTCTCCTCATGCCACATAGCCTAACTAACTCTGACAACAAGATTATTCCTTCCGGATATTTCGCGTCTAGATTCTCTTTGGGGCGATTTTTAGATTAATGGGAGCCATGGATCGATTGACAATCAATCCATGCCCTCCATTTGTCCCGAAATATCGTCCACACAAAGAGTTTGGGGGTTTTGGATTTGGAAGGAGGGCAGGGCTATATATATCTAAGGTCTTAGGGAAGAAAGGGAGGAAGAGAAAAAAAGGATCAGAGACAAAATTTCCGGGTAAATATTCTAGGACAATCTTTCAGTCCAAAATGGGAGAGAAGAAAAGTTCTAGGGTTTTGGAGAGTAAAACTTTTTCTTCGGCTTAAGTTTCTTCGCTAGGACTTCTGTTCTTGGAGTTTCTAAACAAGAATACTAAAAAATTTAGTTTAGTTGTCAATTTCCTTCTCGAATTCCAGAAAACAAAAAAAAATCATCAGTTTAGTTTTCTTAGTATTTCAGCTTTTCTTTTGGTTTTCTGATTTTAAAAAAATAAAGATTATCTGTGGCCGGAAGCTGAGTCAAGGTTGTTCGAGCTGTTCATTGCTTGCTATTTGAGGTCCATTTGCGGCTCCATTCGCGCCGAGCAAATTTCAGTCCGGGTTTTTGTTCGAGTCATAGCTGTCGTTTTGCTCAATCTTTGTTGTCGCACCTCATTGTATTCACTTTCAGCATTGATTGAAATCTTTACACGCGTCCAGGTTCATCTCTTTGCTCTTTCCTATCGTGTTATGGTATTGTTCGTAATGTGTTGCTAGTTGAGATTTTGTCAAAAAATGAAGAATGTCTGCAAGTTGGTTTAGGTGTGATTATTTTATAATGCAATTTTCTTGTGAATCCTACTGATTTTCTTTTGTTAGTTTTGGTATGTTTGAACAAACCAGATTAGTGGTATGGATGTTGAGGGAGTATCTAATTAGTGATTTACGCCTTATGGTCTTCATGAGTATTTTTTGTCGATTCTTGTTAGCTTCATTGTGAAATGAGTGCTGAAATTTCTTTGAAATTGTTTCTTTGTCAGCTCAGCTCTATCTTTTGAATTAAGCTGCATATCTTGGGGTTAAAACAATAGATTCACTGTTATGTGGAATAGAACTTTGAATTGTTTAGAACAAATTGTGAAGAAATGTTGCCTTCTCCAATCCAAACCTTTACTTAGTGGATTTCTGTTGAGTATTCTTCTTTCCAGTCTAGGTAGGTTCTTATCTTATCATTGTTTAGTTGAATGAAGTTGAAATTGTTTTAAAATTGTACTGTTTCCCATACTCCATGTTTTTTTTTTCATAATCCCGGAAACCTCTAAGTCGATTGAGCTATTTTTTTTGGAGCCATGGACTGCTGTCGTTGCTATTGCTGTTTTACTGAGCTTTAACGTTCTCTTATCTCGCTTTCATTTGTTTTTTTTAGAATTGGTTTGTGCAATCAGGTATTCATTTGAGAACCTGTCTCTGTATTGGTAAACAGGAATTAATTCCTCTGTTCTCTCCATGAAACTTTGACTCATTGTCGCCTTTGCATGATTGAATCCTTTTCTGAGTAGTTTGTCTATTAGAAGATTTAAACTTGTTTAACTTCATGGTGATTTATTTCTATTTTGCTTGGGGCCACGAATGTTGAAAAGAGAAGATTCTGTTGTTTTAATTTATGCTCCTTTAAATTTCGTTGATAGCTTATGTTGTTCTTCTACATGTTAAAACATATTCATGAACCTGACTAATGTTAAGTTGGGTTAGCTGTTTGTATAATGCGAGATTTCCAATTGAATGCCACTTTAGCTCGGAAATCTGGATTTCGGCTAACTAGCATCTGGCGAACACAATTAGGAAGGCCGTTTGTAATTTCGATTGAGTTACATTGTTCGTATCATGAATTGAAAGGGAAGTTAGGAAATAATCGACCTTCTAGGCCCAATGTTTTTTTAGCCCACTTGTTTGTTTATGAACCAGAACTGAAATCAAATTACGATGTCCATAAAGTAGTTATTAATTTACAATTATCATACATTAATCTCACAATGTAGGTAATCAATCTTGAACATCGTAGTTTTTTTTAGGTGCGATTAAATAAATTGTAGTGACTATGGGTACGGTTTCCGTGGCATAGTCATGATACGTAATCCCCAATTCGGGTGTGCATTTCATGTGACCCGACCATAACTTCAAACAATAATGAAAATAAGTATGTCGTAAATCGCGGGTGTATTTCATGTGGCGCGATTTGCGATGTATGCCAGAATGACAAGTGTACGACATCGTGACTTGTTCCAGAAATAATTCCATAAATAATTAAAAGCGGTTAAAAAGCTAAAATGCACAATAGGTTATAAACATGTATTAATCAGATAATTAGGCCGATTATTGATAGTTGAGCGACCGTGCTAAAACTACGGAATTCGGGAGTACCTCACACCTTCTCCCGGGTTAACAGAATTTCTTACCCGATCTTCTGTGTTCGCGGACCATTAATAGAGTCAAATTTCCTCGATTTGGGATTTAAAATAAACCGGTGACTTGGGACACCATAAATTATCCCAAGTGGCGACTCTGATTTAATAAATAATTCCATTTCGAATATTGTCACTTTAATTGGAAAAACTCCCCTATCCCCGTTCGGAAAAAGGAGGTGTGACAGCTCTGGCGACTCTGCTGGGGATCGAACCCAGAATCTCTGGTTCAGGGATCAGAATTCGAGCTTAGATAACTGTTATGCTTGGCTTTCATGATTGTCTGATATTTATTGTTTGAGTCTAATGTGCTAATTGTCGCTCTTTACCGCTTTGATATTGCCGTGGACTGTATATAAACTGTCACAAAATCCTTCTTCTCTCTGAGTCTTCTAAATCTTCTAGGAAGTGCACGCTGGCGTGACTTCTTTTCTGTTAGTGTCATACCCTAATTTAGAACGAGGATCGGATCAGTTACAAAGCCGGATGGCCTTTTGGTTACCGGTACGTTGCCCCCCTCGGCTCGAGTTGTCCGCTCGGGTAAGCCAGGTCTAGAACAATACACCCAGGATTTAAACTTAGAATAACACAGCCTCATGCCGGATCCCTAGTAGGTACGTTTGCCTGCATCACGTGCATTTGACTTAGGGGACTCAACACAGGGGTTGGGTCCGTCTAGGACAGGTGTACCCAAAATTAAAAGATCATTCTGATGCATTCTTTACGTGCTACTTGTGCATTAATTTGTTTGGCTTGTATGTTGACCGGCTTCGTGAGTAAAAAAAAAAAAAAAAAAAAAAAAAACAAGAGAAAAACCAAGAGTGAGGTAAGACAGAAAAACACCTGGTTTTGATAATTCCAGTATTCAAAAATCTCGTTACTCTGTCGAAATTTCAAAAACAAAGAGAGAATCATTTCATAACAAATCATATTTTTCTGCGCGTCAAAATGACCGAACTACGCGGGTCTGATTCTCACCGGATGTGAGATACGTAGGCAAACCTAATCGGTTCCGGCCCCCAATTTTCAAAAATCTAAAAATATTTTCCTTTATTTCCTTATTTAGAAAGTCTTTCTTTGAGACCCCATTTTTAAAAAAATTCAAAAATATTTCCTTTAATTCCTTCTTTTAGGAGTCTTTTTTTAAAAAGAAAATCCCAAACAAATAAAAGATTAAAAAAAAATAATTTTAAACCAAAACAAGTATATATTTTATCTGTAGGAGTCTTTCATTAGAAAAAAGAAGACAAATGAAATTAAAATCCAAAAATATTTCCCTTTTCCTTTTTTTTAGAAGTTTTTTCTTTCGAAATTCCGAAAAAATAATTATAAAATCAAAATTAAAAAAAAAAGAAATATTTTCTTTTTTCTTTAGAAGTCTTGCTTTTTCAAAAAAAAAAAAAACAGAATAATCAAATTTCAAAAATATTTTCTTTTAAAATAAAATAAAATAAAATAAAAATTGACCACTTCGCAAACACAACCCTAAAATCTTCTCCTCCGAAGCGTTGAAAGGCCGTATTTGCAAAAGTGGCCGTGATTTGTTTTCGGTTATATTTTTCAAAAATTATAATGATAGTAATCTTTTCATGGTCAGTTTTGTACAAAATTTTAATCTAGTCACCCTAATTTAAAATGTGCAGAATGAGCACCGTTCAGAACTTACCTGTGAAGGTTATGGATCAGATTCCACTGGCACTCCACATGTGGTGGGAGGATTTGGGAAAACAAGGACGAGATATGGTCAACCAATACCTAGGGGCGCTCACTGGACTATTGAAAATTCAACCTAGAAGGGACCTGATAGAGGCATTAGTGGCATTCTGGGACCCCGCTCATAATGTTTTACACTTCTCAGATTTTGAGCTTACGCCCACTTTGGAAGAAATAGCGGGTTATACTGGGAGCACGGAAGGACTGAGACACAAGTACCTGGTATCTCCAAGGACTGTTACTCCCCACAAGTTTCTGGACTTATTAAAGATAAGCAGACAAATCAAGACGGGAAGTCTAGCACGGGGAATTTCCACCTTTCATTTTCTATATCAGCGATACGGGCATCTAGGGGGATTCGAAGACCCTGAAAATGGACTCTGCAGTAAAGGAGACCGATCAAAATGGGAGACCCATAGATGTTTTGCCTTCATGGTGGCATTTTTAGGACTTTTGGTGTTTCCAAGGGAGGACGGGCACATTGATTTGCGAATAGCCGGGGTTGTCCACGTTCTGACTACTCAGGCCAAGAGTACTCTCGCACCCATGATCGTATCAGATATATTCCGAGCCCTCACGTTCTGTAAGGCCGGAGCCAATTTTTTCGAGGGATGCAACCTGTTGTTGCAACTATGGATGATCGAACACCTCTGTCATCGTCCTCGATACATGAACTATGGCTCTACGGGAAAAAACTGCATTGAAGAGTTTAATGCACGAGTAACAGGATTCGAGATGTCGAAAGGGGTCAAAGATTGGATTACCCGCCTTCAATCTACGACCGCAGATCAGGTAGAATGGACATTGGGTTGGCTTCCCGTTGATGAGATTGTTTATATGCCCGCCACTGGTCCCTACTTCTTGCTAATGGGTCTCCGAAGCATCCAACCCTATGCTCCGTACCAGGTTTTGAGACAGCTTGGAAGATGCCAGACAGTTCCTAGAGATGAAGATCTTAGCACTTATGTGGTCGAAATCCATCCTGATGCCCAATTTCCCGAAGAAGCGGTTCGTCAAATTTGGAGCGAATGCCAGTATTTGGGGGCAAATACCCGAGTACGTGATTTGTCTAAAGGTGAGGTCTTACCTAGTTATGTTTCCTGGTATGGAAAGAGAGTCGCGACGAGTGGTAAACCCGAACGACCAACTAAAAGACCTCATATCCAAGAATTTGTTGACGCATCGCAGGAGCAGTGGGCTTGGTTAGCCAAAGAAAGGGAGTACCGGACCACCATAAGCAAGCTCGAAGGGCAAATTGAAAAAATCAAATTTGATGGTAGTTTGCAGGCAGCTGAAGATGCAGGGGAAAAGAAGAGGTTGGCCAAGGAAAATGAAGCCCTTCGAGCCCAAATTCAGAGAATGAAGATAGCCGCCGAGACACCAGCAAGAAGTGAGAGAGATGAGAAAATTATAACCAACCTGAGGCGGAAAGTACATGATTACGGTTTTGACTTGACAAAGGTCGAGGGGGATTTGTTCAATGCTCAAGCAAAGCTGGCCAAAGGTGCGGAAGAACACGCTAGATTAGCCCACCAGTTGAAGCAGAAATATGACAAAGAAGTAGCGATTTCGCAGGAAAAGTTGGTTGCTCTGGAAAATGAAATGATTAAGCAAACAAAGGATTTTAGGACAGAAAGAGAGCATTGCTATGCACTGATTTACCAACTACAAGAAAGCCTGAACCAGTTACAAGACCAAAGCAACACAGATACACAAGTATTAGAGGCTCGGGCCCAGCAGATTGGACGTTTGCTGCAAGAAAAGGGTGTCATCAGAATGAGGATTAAAGAGATAGCTGATTATGTTGTAATGAAATGCCATGAATGTGAAGACATGACCAAGTCTATGTTTTTTGCTTCTGTAATGACATTCGTCCGACAAGTGATGGTTGACCTAGACCGCCTCCAAGAAGATATTGCCTGCAGGCCTATGCGGAGACCGGCTGATGTCCCGCAAGCCTCCGGAGTACCAGTGGATGCTCTTATGTATTTTTGATTTCCTTTAGTAGTCTGTGTTTTACTTTCTTTGAGTTTTGTTCGCCTTTGTCAAAGTTGTCTATTACTTTATGCCGAGTCTGTAGATTTTCCTTTTTCGCAGTCATCTCTACTTTAGTCCTTGTAATAGAAAATCCAAAAAGATTGTCTTTTATTAATGAAATAAATTATTTCGCGTCTATTGCTCTGAACTACGTAATGATCTGATTCATGCGGCGTCATGATACGTAGGCAATCCCCATAGGATTCGATCATATTCTTAAAAGAAAAGAGGGGCCAAACTAAAAAAAAAAAAGAGGAAAGAATAAGAGAGGGAAAAGTCAGGATTTGGAGAATTTGGAAAAGCCGGGATGAAACATACGAACCGTCGCAAAGCATTTAGGAACGTTAACTGCTCAGGTGCATTGCATATCCAATGTGCGATTACCTATCTGTAAATTGCTTTTAAAACTGACCAAGTTTTTGTGTGCGTCCAGAGACAGGTTTTGTTTTAGGTGGTTAGTTTGTTGGCATCCTGGCAAGTCACCCTTATAACACCAGATCAAAGTGCAAGGCAGTCATGACTAGCAAAGAATTGGACACGGGTGTTATCGACCCGCCAAGGGAGGTTGTAGAATCGGAGTCTGAATTGAAAGAAGAGGTCTACAGATTGAAGCATCAAATGGCAGAAATGTATCAAGCCTGGGTCAGAGGGCATCCCCCACCTTCATTCCCCGCTAACTACTCGGAAAATCCCGCTTTCATTCCACCACTATCACAAGCCCAAGATCCCATTACCATTGACCTTTCCCCTCAGCACGCACCAGGCTTTACCCCTTATCACCACTACCCTGGCACCTCGTCCCAAACCTTTCATGCTCCACCAGCCAAAACAACTGCATACCCTGCTCCGACATCCGCTCCTGTTTTCGTAGCCCCTCCGCGAGCTACCCTCCACAGATCTTCTAGTGAACCCGCGTTCCAAGCTCCAAATACCCAATATTATGGTCCGGAACCAACTTTCAAAGTCGCGGATCCTTATTCCCGTGCCCCTCGCTTTGAACCTCTTGTTGAAATTGAGAAACCATCCCGGAATGTGGAGCAGGACGAGATGTTCAGGAAAGTGAAGAGCCTAGAGCAATCTTTGAAGAACATGCAAGGGATAGGAAGCCAAGTAAGTGTGGCTTACAAGGATTTATGCTTATTTCCGGATGTTCAATTGCCCGCTGGGTTCAAGATGCCCAAGTTTGACCCGTACGATGGACACGGAGATCCCGTGGCCCATTTGAGAGGTTTCTGCAGCAATATGAGAGGCGCCGGTGGGAAAGATGAATTATTAATGGCATATTTCAGTCAGAGTCTGAGTGGGGCAGCTTTAGAATAGTACACCCGCCAAGACACTAGCAGGTGGTACACATGGGATGACTTGGCTCAGGCCTTTGCTCGGCACTTTCAGTACAATATAGACATTGTCCCGGATCGCCTATCTTTGACCAAGGTAGAGAAGAGGCCCAATGAAAGCTTTAGGGAATATGGTTTCAGATGGAGAGAACAAGCTGCACGAGTCTACCCTCCAATGGAGGAAGATGAGATGGTCGAGTACTTTCTTCAAGCCCTAGAGCCCACTTACTTTGGCCATTTGATCTCAGCCATAGGTAAGTCCTTCAACGATGTGGTAAAGATGGGAGGAATGGTGGAAGAGGGACTCAAGTCAAGCAAGATCATGAGCTACTCTGCCATAAAAGCGACCACACAGGCAATTCAAAGTGGCACCGGAAGCCTGTTAGGCAAAAAGAAGAAAGAAGATGTCGCTATGTTTGTCTCTGGATCATGGCGTGGCCCAAGGGGTCCGCCTCACCAGTACACCCAAACTCGACCCCAACCTCAAGCCTACACCCAAGTTCTATATAATCCATCTCAGCACTATCTCCCGCCACAAGACCCTTGATATTCTGTCGAGCTACCCCAATACCATGTTCACCACGCACAGTCATATGCTCAACCCCCTCCTTACCCACAATGGCGTGCTCCAACTCCACAAAATCTTTATACTCCCCCACAACCATACCAAAACCCTACTGGTCCAAGTTTTCGACCGAAGCCAGATTACAGAAAAGAAAGGCAACAACGAAAAGAAACCTTCACCCCTCTTGGAGAGTCCTATACCAGTTTGTTTCAGAGGTTGAGGCAGTTGGACGTTTTGAGGCCGATTGAGCCCAAGATACCAAATCCGCCTCCAAGGAACCTTGACTATTCCCTCAGATGTGCATATTGTTCCGATGCCCCGGGGCACGACATAGAGAAGTGCTGGCATTTGAAGCGGGCGATCTAAGAGCTCATTGATACAAATCAAATTGTGGTCCAGAGCCCGGAGGCGCCAAACATCAACCAAAATCCTTTGCCGGCCCATGCAGAGACACACATGATCGAGATAGTTCATAAGGATGGGGAGCCCAAAAACTCTTCCAAGTCTGTCATGATGATCCGGGCTAGCGAGAATAATCCAATCAAAGCGCTAGATTCTGCAAAAGCAATATCCTTGACGATTAAAGGGGTGTTGGAGAAGCCAAGCACGCTCAATGTGAAGCCTTCTGTATTGGTTGTGAAAGGGCCTCCAGTTGATGTCGAAGCGAACCAGGAAAGGCAAAAAGTGATCGTGCCAGGGGTCCAGGGCAAGCCGGTCATAATCGTGGAAGGGGCTCGTGTTACCCCCGTTATTATTAAGCCAGTGACCCAGTTGCCAATGGTTGACACAAAGGCCGTCCCGTGGAATTACAAACAGGTGATAGTAACGTATAAAGGGAAAGAAGTAGAGGAAGAAGTTAATGGAACCGGAGGGCTGACTCGTTCCGGGAGATGTTTTACCCCAGAAGAACTGAGGAAAACCAAGCCATCCAAGGACGGCCACATCCCAGTAAAAAAGCCGATCACCGAAGAAGAGGCTGAGGAATTCCTGAAAAAGATGAAAATGCAAGACTATTCCATTGTAGAACAGTTGAGGAAAATACCAGCTCAGATCTCTCTTCTGTCGTTGCTGATACATTCCGATGAACACCGCAAAGCCCTGATGAAGATTTTGAACGAGGCTCATGTTCCTGACAAGATCATGGTGAACCACTTGGAAAAGATTGCTAACAAGATTTTCGAAGCAAACAGGATCACTTTCTCGGATGATGAACTCCCTATAGAGGGTACAGAACACAATCGAGCTCTTTATCTCACAGTGAAGTGCGAGGATTCTGCTGTCTCAAGGGTACTGGTGGATAATGGTTCTAGTGCAAATATTTGCCCTCTGTCCACTTTGCAAAAGTTGAAGATTGGCACTGAAAGGATCCACATTAATAATGTATGCGTTCGAGGCTTCGATGGAGGAGGGAAAGATTCTGTCGGTGATATAATGCTCAATTTGTCAATAGGGCCAGTTGAGTTCACTATGGAGTTCCAAGTGCTAGATGTGGCTGTCTCTTATAACTTGTTGTTGGGAAGGCCCTGGATCCATGCTGCCAAGGCAATCCCGTCTTCTCTGCATCAAATGGTAAAGTTCGAATGGGACAGGCAGGAAATAGTTGTGCACGGTGATGAGAACTTATCTGCTTACAACGACACAATCATTCCATTTATTGAAGTTGAAGATGACAAAGGGCCTTGGGTTTACCAAATATTCGAAACAGTGTCTGTCGAGAAATTTCCCGAAGGGGAATGCACTCCAGGTCTGAAGATACCATCCGCGTCCGTCATGGTAGCAAATGAAATGTTGAAGAATGGTTTTCTGCCGGGCAAAGGTCTGGGTTTATCTCTGCAAGGTATTGTGCACCCGTTGTGCCTACGTGAAAGTTTTGGTACATTTGGTTTGGGATTCACACTCACAGGGAAAGACGTGAAAAGGGCTAAAAGTTTGAAAGGAAAGGCATGGTCACTCCCTAAACCTGTTCCGCATATCTCCAAGTCTTTCGTCAAGTCAGAGGTCGCCAAACGCCCAATGTCAGTGGTCCCAAAACCTGTGGTCGACTTTGATGAAGATTTGATCAAGAGGTTCCAGAGTCTGTTTGATGAGGTCAATATGGTCGAAATTGGGGAAGGTTCCAGTAATGCCGATGTGCAGTTTGTCGGACCAAACATGAAGCTTAGCAATTGGGAAGCTACTCCTCTCCCCATCCAGAAGGAGTTTTGGTAGTTTGCTTTGTTTTCCTTTCTGTCATCTGGGTTATTCCAGGGTTGTAACCCAGATTTTTCTTAGTTTTTGTTTGTTTCAATGTACAAACCCTTCTATCCTTTTATTTTTTACAATTTCCAGTTTTTCCATTGATCCTGATAGCGTTTCATTTTTTGTTTTTGCTTTTCTTTCTGTACAGTTCCTTTTATGCTGGTTTCAATGACATGACATGCATGAGAAATTTTCAGCCAAATCTTAAAAGCCAATCTAATTCTAAAACAACGATCCAAGAAGTAGAGGGTGACGATGAAACAGAATACGATGAAGAGGCGGCATTTGAGGAAGTCAGTAGAGAACTAAAACACTTCGAAGAAAAACCCAAGCCTAATTTGAATGAAACCGAAGCAATCAATTTAGGGGATCAAAATAATGATAGAGAAACCAAGATAAGTGTGCATCTGGAACCGCAAATCAAGGAAGAAATAATCAAAACACTATTTGCATACAAAGATGTCTTTGCATGGTCGTATGACGACATGCCGGGCTTGAGTACTGATTTGGTAGCTCATAAATTGCCAACCGACCCTACATTCCCTCCTGTCAAGCAAAAGTTAAGAAAGTTCAAGACTGATATGAGTGTGAAGATTAAAGAAGAAATCACAAAGCAACTGGAGGCAAAGGTCATTCGGGTCACTCAGTATCCCACTTGGTTAGCTAATGTGGTACCAGTACCAAAGAAGGATGGTAAGACGAGGGTGTGTGTTGATTATCGTGATCTCAACAAGGCAAGTCCAAAAGATAACTTTCCATTGCTGAATATCCACATTCTAATTGATAATTGTGCCAAGCACGAGATCGGGTCTTTCGTGGATTGTTATGCGGGATATCATCAGATCCTGATGGATGAGGAAGACGCAGAAAAGACAACATTTATCACGCCATGGGGGATGTATTGCTACCGGGTAATGCCATTCGATTTAAAGAATGCTGGGGCAACTTACATAAGGGCAATGACTACTATATTTCATGACATGATACACAAGGAAATTGAGGTTTATGTAGATGATGTGATCATAAAGTCAAAGAAGCAGTCCGACCATGTTGGGGATTTGAGAAAGTTTTTCCAAAGGCTCCGCAGGTACAACCTCAAGCTCAATCCGGCGAAATGTGCATTTGGTGTTCCGTCGGGGAAACTGTTGGGATTCATAGTCAGTCGACGCGGCATCGAGTTGGATCCGTCAAAGATTAAGGCCATCCAAGAACTACCACCACCAAAGAATAAAACTGAGGTGATGAGCCTGCTCGGGAGGTTAAACTACATCAGCAGGTTTATTGCTCAACTCACGATGACTTGTGAGCCCATATTTAAGTTACTAAAGAAAAATGCTGCGGTTAAGTGGACCGATGAGTGTCAGGAAGCATTTGATAAGATCAAGAATTACCTGCTGAACCCCCCTGTGTTGGTCCCGCCAGAACCTGGGAGACCTTTAATCCTCTATTTGACAGTCACGGATAATTCTTTTGGTTGTGTGTTGGGTCAACACGACATCACGGGAAAGAAAGAGCAAGCCATTTATTACCTCAGCAAGAAGTTCACTCCTTATGAGGTTAAGTATACTCTTCTTGAAAGGACATGTTGCGCCCTGACTTGGGTGGCGCAAAAGTTGAAGCATTATCTGTCATCCTGCACTACTTACCTCATTTCTCGCATGGATCCTCTAAGGTATATCTTTCAGAAGCCTATGCCCACAGGGAGGTTGGCAAAGTGGCAGATTTTACTCACAGAATTTGACATCATCTATGTGACTCGAACCGCGATGAAAGCCCAAGCCCTAGCTGATCACTTGGCCGAGAATCCGGTGGATGAAGTATATGAGCCACTGAAGACTTATTTTCCTGATGAAGAAGTGATGTATGTTGACGGGGCTGATCATGATGAAAAGCTAGGTTGGAAACTCTTCTTTGATGGAGCTGCTAACCTGAAAGGTGTCGGAATAGGGGCTGTACTCATTTCTGAAACAAGGCATCACTACCCTGTAACAGCTCGACTTCGATTTTATTGCACTAACAACATGGCTGAATATGAGGCATGCATTCTGGGTTTGAGGCTAGCTATAGATATGGGAGTTCAAGAAATATTGGTTTTGGGAGACTCAGATTTGCTGGTTCACCAGATTCAGGGAGAATGGGAAACCCGTGATTTGAAGCTCATACCGTATCGACAATGTCTGCATGATCTTTGTCAACGATTCAGGTCGGTAGAGTTCAGGCATATTCCCAGGATTCATAATGAGATTGCCGACGCCTTGGCTACTCTGGCATCAATGTTACACCATCCGGATGAGATTTATGTCGACCCTCTGCAAATCCAAATCCGTGATCAGCATGCCTATTGCAATGTGGTTGAGGAGGAACTTGATGGTGAGCCTTGGTTCCATGATGTCAAGGAATACATCAAATCAGGGGTATATCCGGCACATGCCACAGGCGATCAAAAGAGAACCATTCGACGTCTGGCTAGTGGATTTTTCTTAAGTGGGGGAATATTGTACAAGAGAACTCCAGATCTAGGATTACTAAGGTGTATAGATGCTAAACAAGCCTCGACTATCATGGCCGAAGTGCATTCCGGGGTTTGCGGGCCACATATGAGTGGGTACGTCTTGGCGAAGAAGATTCTTCGAGCAGGTTATTATTGGCTCACCATGGAACGTGATTGCATTAGCTTTGTTCGCAAATGTCATCAATGCCAGGTGCACGGTGATTTGATTCATTCCCCGCCATCTGAGCTGCACACAATGTCGGCACCTTGGCCCTTTGTTGCTTGGGGCATGGATGTCATTGGACCAATTGAGCCGGCAGCGTCAAACGGGCATAGGTTTATTCTGGTGGCCATTGATTACTTTACCAAGTGGGTCGAAGCTGTAACTTTCAAGTCCGTGACCAAGAAGGCAGTGGTAGTTTTTGTTCATTCAAACATCATTTGCCGGTTCGGAATTCCCAAGGTAATCATCACAGATAATGCTGCTAACCTCAACAGTCATTTGATGAAAGAGGTATGCCAACAGTTCAAGATTATGCATCGAAACTCCACTCCATATCGTCCTAAGGCAAACGGAGCTGTTGAGGCTGCTAACAAGAACATAAAGAAGATACTTCGTAAAATGGTGCAAGGTTCGAGGCAATGGCATGAAAAGTTACCGTTTGCTTTGCTAGGTTATCGCACTACTGTCCGCACTTCAATAGGTGCAACCCCCTATTTGCTGGTATATGGAACCGAGGCAGTGATACCTGCGGAAGTTGAGATTCCATCCCTGCGGGTCATTGTTGAAATTGAAATTGATAATGATGAGTGGGTCAAAACCCGGCTAGAGCAATTGAGTTTGATTGATGAAAAAAGATTGGCAGCAGTATGCCATGGTCAACTGTATCAGAGAAGAATGGCAAGAGCATACAACAAGAAGGTGCGTCCCCGAAAATTTGAGGTGGGTCAACTGGTATTGAAACGCATCCTCCCACATCAGACTGAAGCTAAAGGCAAGTTCGCCCCAAACTGGAAGGGGCCGTTCATTGTGACAAAGGTGTTGCCCAATGGTGCTTTGTATTTAACAGACATAGAAGGTAAATATGTGGATATGGCTATCAATTCTGATGCAGTCAAGAGATATTATGTATGATTTCTTTGCTTATCTTCAATCGCATTTTGTACTAGACACGTTCAAAGTTGGAATGACGAAGGCATTTTATTCTGCTATCCCAAACACTTTTAGCATTTGTTACCTTTTTTTTAGCCTTATTTATTTTCTTTCATACCCCTCTTTTGGAATCAGAAGCAGTGTTAGAAATATAAAAGAAATAAAAAAAGAGAAAAGAAAAAAAAGAAGAAGAAGAAAAAAAGAAGGAAAAGAGAAAAGCAAAGAAAGAAAAAGAAAAGAAAGGAGAAAAAGAAAAGCAAAGTAACAAAAACAAAACTCTTATTTTGGAACTACGTTAGACTTGATTCCTTTTAAGGATACGTAGGCAGGCTTACTCTGAGGTTCAGTCCCATCAAATAAAATTCAAAATTTCCCAGATTCAAAAAAGAATTGGGGCAGAAGTTTTAGTTTTGCAATAGGTCTGATTCCAAAAGTTGTAATTTTGAACCCTTTCATCTTAAGTCATGTTGAGCCTTATACCACCTTTTCTTTCTAACCCTTTCCAAAAGCCTACACTACGATCCAAAGAAAGACCTTCCGATCAATCTTTGAGGATGCCAAGTCAAGTGAGATGGAGGTATGATTTCCATCATGGGTAACACTTTGTTCATTGGGTACAAGGAAAATAAATAAAATGAGAGAGTCTTATTGGTGAAAACCTTCACGGGCACCGTAAGGCGATGGTGAGCTGAGAAAAAATTTAAAATGAGAGAGTCTTATTGGTGAAAACCCTCACGGGCACCGTAAGGCGTCGGTGAGTTGAGAGATGAACAAATGAGAGAGGCTTGTCGGTGAAAACCCTTCGGGGCACTACAAGTCGAAAGAGGTTGGTGACTTTACAGAAAAGTTGGATCGTTGAAAGCCCATTTTTTTTGAAGTATGAAGACATGATATGAACAGAAATGTGATTAGTTGGATGGATTAGGCTGATCAATCTGAGATGCATGTCATGATCATTAGAGCCAGCTGATTCATTCAGATAAGTCTCTTTTCCATTTTCCTTCAAATAGTCATCTCAGTTTTTTTTTAATTCTCGAAGTCACTTCGCTTCGTTTCTTTTGGGTCTATTTTTCTAAGTCTCTATCAAATTAGTCTTTTGTTAAGCAAGCAAGAAAGGATTTCAAAGCTCATTACCAGCTTTTTATTTGCACCAAGCGAAATTCGGCCAGGCACATCACAAGGGACATGATTTAGAATAAGCAATGCGGTGATAACTGAAGTTCATGCGGTCAAGTGATTCGCGAATGCAAAGGTTCAACAGTTGTTAGAATGAAAGTGCCATACGACGAGTTGAGTGTAAGGGATTCAAGTCATTCAGAGGTTTTGTGTTCAAGGTCCGATTGAAAGGTCAAACAATTCTTTGTAGCCCGAAGCAGCTAATCAGAATGAAGCGGGATAGTGACAGAAGCAGACACCTTCAGCAAGGATGCCACAAACTAACCGCCACAGTTTCAAACTGACAAAATTTTCTTTGTTTCAAGCAGGGGCAAGAAATCTTGTTTGCTTTGCCAAGAATACTCCATGAGAAAGCATGTTCCAGATAAGTTCAGTTTTAAGTTTCCGGGACCCTCCTGGATAATGGGAGTTAATTTCAACTTTTCAGGACCCTCCTGGATAATGGGATTTAATTTCAAATTTTCAGGACCCTCCTAGATAATGGGATCTAGTTTTAAGTTTTTAGGACCCTCCTGGATAATGGGATGCAACTAACAATCAACGAATGTTCCTGGTACAAACTGGGGCAAAAACTTTTCTCTGTTTTGTCTGTGTTGTCATGATTGCAGGCGCCCACCTGAAAAACAAGGGAATTCATTTCTGTTTTAAGTCAGCACAGGCGCCCACCTGGAAAACGAGGGAATTTATTTTGGTTTTAAGTCATCAGGCGCCCACCTGGAGAACGAGGGAATTCATTTCAAGTTTTTAAGTCATCAGGCGCCCACCTGGAGAATGAGGGAATTTATTTCGAGTTTTTAAGTCATCAGGCGCCCACCTGGAGAATGAGGGAATTTATTTTAAGTTTTTAAGTCATCAGGCACCCACCTGGAGAATGAGGGAATTTATTTCGAGTTTTTAAGTCATCAGGCGCCCACCTTGAGAATGAGGGAATTTATTTCAAGTTTTTAAGTCATCAGGCGCCCACCTGGAGAATGAGGGAATTTATTTTAAGTTTTTAAGTCATCAGGTGCCCACCTGGAGAATGAGGGAATTTATTTCAAGTTTTTAAGTCATCAGGCGCCCACCTGGAGAATGAGGGAATTTATTTCAAGTTTTTAAGTCATCAGGCGCCCACCTGGAAAATGAGGGAATTTATTTCAAGTTTTTAAGTCATCAGGCGCCCACCTGGAGAATGAGGGAATTTATTTCAAGTTTTTAAGTCATCAGGCACCCACCTGGAGAATGAGGGAATTTATTTTAAGTTTTTAAGTCATCAGGTGCCCACCTGGAGAATGAGGGAATTTATTTCAAGTTTTTAAGTCATCAGGCGCCCACCTGGAGAATGAGGGAATTTATTTCAAGTTTTTAAGTCATCAGGCGCCCACCTGGAGAATGAGGGAATTTATTTTAAGTTTTTAAGTCATCAGGCGCCCACCTAGAGAATGAGGGAATTTATTTTAAGTTTTTAAGTCATCAGGCGCCCACCTGGAGAATGAGGGAATTTATTTCAAGTTTTTAAGTCATCAGGCGCCCACCTGGAGAATGAGAGAATTTATTTTAAGTTTTTAAGTCATCAGGCGCCCACCTGGAGAATGAGGGAATTTATTTCAAGTTTTTAAGTCATCAGGCGCCCACCTGGAGAATGAGGGAATTTATTTCAAAGTTTTTTCATCAGGCGCCCACCTGGAGAATGAGGGAATATATTTCAAGTTTTTAGGTCATCAGGCGCCCACCTGGAGAACGAGGGAATTCATTTCAGTTTAAAGTCATCAGGCGCCCACCTGAAGAATGAGGGAAGTCACCTGCAGCTAGCAAACATCAAGGTTCAAATCAAAAGTCCGCATGAAGAACCATTCAAGACTCAAAATCAAGCTTCAGAAGACTCATAGATAGGAATCTTATAACTCGTAGCTGATAGGCTTAGTTAGTTTCTTTTTCATTTTTGACTTTGGTGTAATAAGGAGCTCAGCAAGAAAGAGCAGCAGCAGCAGCAACAACAGTGAAATCACAGCTTCTCGGTAGTTCCAGCTACCAAAATTTCCAGAACTACACTGACCTGATTTCTTTAAAGCCAAGGATATGTAGGCAACCTCTGAAGCACGGTTCGGTCAAACGTTTTCAAAATGCTTCCATGGAGTATACAAACGGTCAAAAATCGCTCGTATTTGCTCAATGTATCTTTGCCCGAAAACTCTTCGTGTTTCCAAGCAAAGAGGGGCAGCTGTGAGCATGTGATTTTTGCCCGACTAAAATATTCCTATAGAAATTCACAAATAGACTTTTCTTAATTGTTTTTAGTTTTATAGAATTTGTAGGAATTTTGGTTAAAAGTTGCTTGCATTTAGTTGCATATTTAACATGCTAAAATCATAAGAAAAATACCAAAATATCTAAAGTATTTCGTGCATAACATTTTAGGTCTAGTTGCATTTAGGATTTAATTGCATGATTTAATTGCATTATTAAACGAAAATCACAAAAAATATGAGTCATTTTTATACTTTTAGCTTTAAATTGCAAATTAGTAATTCTTCTTTTATTAGTCTAAATTCATTAATTATGGTAAAATAGATAACTAGGTTTATTTCTACAAATTAGATTGATTTAGCACTTAATTTAGGTTTTTAATTAATTAATTTTTATTAGGATTTAAAATCAAGAAAAAAGAAAAGAAAAGAAAGAAAAAATCTGTTTGGTTCTGAATTTGGGCCAAAAACAATTTCTGGCCCAAACAATTCCCCCGAATTATCCAGCTCGCCCAGCCCAATGCCTCAACGTCTGAACCCATGACCCGTCCCAAACCGGCCGACCCGCCCCTATTTCCCCATTCAATCTCGGCCCTTCACTCCTAACTCATCCGATGGTTATTATTCACCCTCACCTAAATATATAAGCCTAATATCAAGAAACCCTAACCCTATCTCTATCCTAACCAAACGGCGCCCCCTCCACCTTCTCTCGCTGCTGCTATACCCGAAACCCACCGGAAAAATCAAACCCGCGCACCTCACGTGCTCCCTCCTCTCTCCTCATGCCACATAGCCTAACTAACTCTGACAACAAGATTATTCCTTCCGGATATTTCGCGTCTAGATTCTCTTTGGGGCGATTTTTAGATTAATGGGAGCCATGGATCGATTGACAATCAATCCATGCCCTCCATTTGTCCCGAAATATCGTCCACACAAAGAGTTTGGGGGTTTTGGATTTGGAAGGAGGGCAGGGCTATATATATCTAAGGTCTTAGGGAAGAAAGGGAGGAAGAGAAAAAAAGGATCAGAGACAAAATTTCCGGGTAAATATTCTAGGACAATCTTTCAGTCCAAAACGGGAGAGAAGAAAAGTTCTAGGGTTTTGGAGAGTAAAACTTTTTCTTCGGCTTAAGTTTCTTCGCTAGGACTTCTGTTCTTGGAGTTTCTAAACAAGAATACTAAAAAATTTAGTTTAGTTGTCAATTTCCTTCTCGAATTCCAGAAAACAAAAAAAAATCATCAGTTTAGTTTTCTTAGTATTTCAGCTTTTCTTTTGGTTTTCTGATTTTAAAAAAATGAAGATTATCTGAGGCCGGAAGCTGAGTCGAGGTTGTTCGAGCTGTTCATTGCTTGCTATTTGAGGTCCATTTGCGGCTCCATTCGCGCCGAGCAAATTTCAGTCCGGGTTTTTGTTCGAGTCATAGCTGTCGTTTTGCTCAATCTTTGTTGTCGCACCTCATTGTATTCACTTTCAGCATTGATTGAAATCTTTACACGCGTCCAGGTTCATCTCTTTGCTCTTTCCTATCGTGTTATGGTATTGTTCGTAATGTGTTGCTAGTTGAGATTTTGTCAAAAAATGAAGAATGTCTGCAAGTTGGTTTAGGTGTGATTATTTTATAATGCAATTTTCTTGTGAATCCTACTGATTTTCTTTTGTTAGTTTTGGTATGTTTGAACAAACCAGATTAGTGGTATGGATGTTGAGGGAGTATCTAATTAGTGATTTACGCCTTATGGTCTTCATGAGTTTTTTTTGTGGATTCTTGTTAGCTTCATTGTGAAATGAGTGCTGAAATTTCTTTGAAATTGTTTCTTTGTCGGCTCAGCTCTATCTTTCGAATTAAGCTGCATATCTTGGGGTTAAAACAATAGATTCACTGTTATGTGGAATAGAACTTTGAATTGTTTAGAACAAATTGTGAAGAAATATTGCCTTCTCCAATCCAAACCTTTACTTAGTGGATTTCTGTTGAGTATTCTTCTTTCCAGTCTAGGTAGGTTCTTATCTTATCATTGTTTAGTTGAATAAAGTTGAAATTGTTTTAAAATTGTACTGTTTCCCATACTCCATATTTTTTTTTTTTCATAATCCCGGAAACCTCTAAGTCGATTGAGCTATTAGAGCTGTTTTTTTGGAGCCATGGACTGTTGTCGTTGCTATTGCTGTTTTACTGAGCTTTAACGTTCTCTTATCTCGCTTTCATTTATTTTTTTTTAGAATTGGTTTGTGCAATCAGGTATTCATTTGAGAACCTGTCTCTGTATTGGTAAACAGGAATTAATTCCTCTGTTCTCTCCATGAAACTTCGACTCATTGTCGCCATTGCATGATTGAATCCTTTTCTGAGTAGTTTGTCTATTAGAAGATTTAAACTTGTTTAACTTCATGGCGATTTATTTTTATTTTGCTTGGGGCCACGAATGTTGAAAAGAGAAGATTCTGTTGTTTTAATTTATGCTCCTTTAAATTTCGTTGATAGCTTATGTTGTTCTTCTACATGTTAAAACATATTCATGAACCTGACTAATGTTAAGTTGGGTTAGCTGTTTGTATAATGCGAGATTTCCAATTGAATGCCACTTTAGCTCGGAAATCTGGATTTCGGCTAACTAGCATCTGGCGAACACAATTAGGAAGGCCGTTTGTAATTTCGATTGAGTTACATTGTTCGTATCATGAATTGAAAGGGAAGTTAGGAAATAATTGACCTTCTAGGCCCAATGTTTTTTTAGCCCACTTGTTTGTTTATGAACCAGAACTGAAATCAAATTACGATGTCCATAAAGTAGTTATTAATTTACAATTATCATACATTAATCTCACAATGTAGGTAATCAATCTTGAACATCGTAGTTTTCTTTAGGTGCGATTAAATAAATTGTAGTGATTATGGGTACGGTTCCCGTGGCATAGTCATGATACGTAATCCCCAATTCGGGTGTGCATTTTATGTGACCCGACCATAACTTCAAACAATAATAAAAATAAGTATGTCGTAAATCGCGGGTGCATTTCATGTGGCGCGATTTGCGATGTATGCCAGAATGACAAGTGTACGACATCGTGACTTATTCCAGAAATAATTAAAAGCGGTTAAAAAGCTAAAATGCACAATAGGTTATAAATATGTATTAATCAGATAATTAGGCCGATTATTGATAGTTGAGCGACCGTGCTAAAACTACAAAATTCGGGAGTGCCTCACACCTTCTCCCGGGTTAACAGAATTCCTTACCCGATCTTCTGTATTCGCGGACCATTAATAGAGTCAAATTTCCTCGATTTGGGATTTAAAATAAACCGGTGACTTGGGACACCATAAATTATCCCAAGTGGCGACTCTGATTTAATAAATAATCCCATTTCGAATATTGTTACTTTAATTGGAAAAACTCCCCTATCCCCGTTCGAAAAAAGGAGGTGTGACAGAGTGACTATCAGAATTTGTAACTGGACTGTTGTTAGGTTATATATGTGAGATATTGATAGGTGACAGTTCATTATCCATGGGACTTGCACCATTTGGATTGTTTTTTACATTGACTTAGATACTTTCATTAACATCATCCATAAAACCAACAAAAGGAACACATTTTAGTACAAAAGGAAAAGAAGAAACATCTGGAACAATTGCAAAAGGAAAAAAATATTCTCATGGAAAGATACATCTCTTGAGACTTGTATTTTCTTGGTAGCAAGACTCGGGACCTTGTACCCTTTGGTTCCAAAAGGGTAGCCTATGAAAATATGTGGGGTAGCTCTAGGCTCAAATTTATCTACGTGTACTTTGGGTACTATTAGGTAGCACAAGCATCCCAAATTTCTCATTTGGGAATATAGTGGTTTCTTTTTGTATAGGAGTTCAAATGGACACATGTTCTTAAGATATGTAGTGGGCAGTCTATTTATAATGTAGGTTGTTGTCAACACACACTCTCCCCAGTATTTCAAAGGCAACTTTGACTGAAATAGGAGTGCCCTGGCTGTTTCAAGTAAGTACTTGTGTTTTCTTTCTACCACGATGTTCTATTGTGGTGTATAGGGACAGGATTTTTGGCGAATGATGCCTTTAGACTGAAAAAAGAGTTAACTTCTATGTTGGTGAACTCCAGACCATTGTCTGTTCTTATGGTCTTTATTGTAGTGTTGAACAAGTTTTCTGTCATGAAAACAAAAGCTTTGATGATTTGAATTGCATTGCTCTTGCAGGTTAAAAGGTGTGTCTATGTAGTCCTACTAAAATCATCAACCATTGTGATGAAGTACTTATACTTATCATGAGTAGTAGTGTGATAAGGACCCTAAAAGTCAATATGTAGTAATTCAAATATGATACTATATGTGCTGGTTCTATGGGGAAAGGGAAATATATTTTGTCTGGCCGTAGGAAAAATGGAGCATACAAAAGGTTGTTTGGAAGAAAAGGTGACATGTATAGATGCTATTGTAACGACCCAACTTGTCGTTTTAAGAATTTATGCCCCGTTCAGTGACTTAAGGTTTCGAGCAGCCTCACAATATGTATTATGATTCGCGTGTGTGGTCAAGTTTGATTTACGGATGATTCGGAGTGATTTGGGACACTTAGTCCCTAAGACGGAAGCTTAAGTCTTAGGATTTTAACCGTAGTTGGAACTGTATGAAGACGACTCCAGAATGGAGTTCCGATGGTTCCGTTAGCTCCGTTGGGTAATTTTGGACTTAGGAGAGTATCCGTACTGTGAATCTGAGGTCTGTAACCAATTTAGGCTTGAAATGGCGAAAGTCGAATTTTTGGAGAATTGGACCGGAAGTTGACTTTTTGATATCGGGGTCGAAATTCTATTCCAAGAGTTGGAACAGCTCCGTTATGTTATTTGGGACTTGCTTGCAAAATTTAATGTCATTTCTGGGTTGGTTTGATAGGTTTCGGTACGAGTTTTAGAAGTTGGAAGTTTTTGAAGTTCATAAGTTCGATTTGTGGTGCGATTTGTATTTTCGGCGTAATTTGATGTGATTTGAAACCTCGAGCGAGTCTGTGATATGTTATGGGACTGGTTGGTATGATTGGACGGGGTCCCGAGGGGCTCGGGTGTATTTCGGGGTGGTTTAAGACCAAATTGGAGCTGTTTGGACTGCTGTTGCTGAAGTCTGGTTTCCTTCTTCGCGAACGCGAAGAGGAATTTGAGGGGCTGATGATTTGTCCTTCGCGAACGCGAAGAAGGAGCAGGGAAAGCCTTCGCGAATACGGCCCAGGCAACGCGAATGTGAAGAAGAAAGGAAGATAGGGGCCTGGGGTCGTTTGGCCTTCTCGAACGCGAAGGAGTTGGTCAGCTGGTCATCGCAAAGGCGGCAAGGGGTTCGCGAACGCGAAGAGGAAATGATGGGGCATAAACAATTGGCCTTTGCGAACGCGACGAGAAGGTCGCGAACGCGATGAAGGATTTGAGGCAGTTGGGTTTTGGCCTTCGCGAACGCGAGGCAATGGTCGCGAACGCGAAGAAGGCCTATCTGGGCAGAATTAAAAGTCCCAAAAATGGGGGTTTGAGTTCATAACTCAAAATCAAAGTTGGAGCTCGGTAGAAGGCGATTTTTGGAGAGATTCTTGCGTGTGTGTTTGAAGTGATTCTTATCCAGTTTTGATTAATTTTCATGATTATGTATTTGAATCCATCGTTTAATTCGGATTTAATGGAGAAAAAATCAAGATTTTTGTAAAATCTTCCAAAAACGAAAATTTAAGATTTGGAAGTCGAGTTGTTATTGAAATTCGATAAAATTGGTATGGTTGAACTCGTATCGGAATGGGTGTTCGGATTTCATGAAAATTATGTCGGGTTCCGAGAGGCGGTTCCCGCGTTGACTTTTGTTGACTTTTTGGAATAAATTTTTAAGTCGACGTATTATTATCCGGAATTATTTTCGATGAATTTTAATGAAGTTATACAATTATTTTGGATAGATTTGAGCTGTCAGAGGGTCAATTCAAGCAAGAAGGTGATTTTGGAACTTCGGCATAACTTCAAAGAGGTAAGTGTCTTGCTTAACCTCGAGTGAGGAAAATTCCCCTTAGGCATTGAGTCTTATGTGCAACTTGGGTAATTGAAAACCATGTCCGCGAGGTGACGAGTACATACTTGGTTTATATGTGCAAATTTTATTGAGTTAAAGTCTTGAGCATATTGTGTAGTAAATTAGATAATTATTGGCATATATTTTATCATCTACTTGTCGTGCATAAACCCTTGTTGTTGACTCTGTTGTTATATGACAATATGATGTGATTATTATTTGATTATTTGAGAAATTCCGTGAATTTGGTGGCTTGATAATTATTGGAATTTAATTTCATTTTGGATTTTTTCCTCTGCAAATAATTAATTAAATGATCTTAAGAAGAGGTGTTTATATAATTATTAAAAATTTGATCTTTTATGAAGACTTTGCTTTATGTTGAGTAATTTCTATCTCTATTGATTGTTTTTGGGTGTTGTACATATTGTGTGGAGCATTTGGCTATTTGATGTGAAATTAATTGACTTGGTTGTAGCTTTGAAATTTGGTTGTGGCCATTGAAAAAATTGTGATATGAATTGATTTTTGTTATGTTGTTGTGATAATTTCCCGTGTAAATTATTGTGTTGTGTGAGTTGTTATTTTGGGGAGATAAGGGTGGTATTTCACCGTTGATATTATGTGGTTATAAGGGTGGCATTTCATTGTTGTGTTTGTTGGCTGTTGATATTGTCTGGGCGGAGCGATAAGGGTGGCTATAGGAGCGATAAGGGTGGCAATAGGAGCGATAAGGGTGTCTATTGATATTGTCTGGGCGGAGCGATAAGGATGGCTATAGGAGCGATAAGGGTGGCAATATGAGCGATAAGGGTGGCTATTGTCAGCGACGATATGTGATGATGTGGGGTTGTGGTGTTGAAAATTTTCATGTGATGTTGTGATTTTCTTGTATTTATTTTTATACCTTGTGCAACTTGTCTTGTTGTTAGTAAATTGATAATAATCTGATTTTGTTGAAATTGGGAGCCTGTGGCTATTGCCAGGCTGTTTATAAAATGAAATGTGGGCACGAGGTGCTGTGAATTGTAATATGAAATGGGGATATTAACACATGAATTGTCCGTGCAGTTGTGATATAAAATGCGGGCACGAGATGCTGTGATGAAATGATAATGATATTTGGCACGTAAATTGTCTGTGCAGTTGTAATATGAAATGAGGGCACGAGGTGCCGGGCAAATATGATGATTTAATTATGGGCACGAGGTGCCGGAAAAATATAAAAATGGGCTGAGACCCGTATTTTGATGATTTTGAAATGAGGTGTCACATGGTGACTTTTTAATTGAAAGAATTATATTCAAAATATTTATTTGAAAGGATTTTTACTTAGAAAGTATCATATAAAAATTGTATTTTGAAAGATATTTATTTGAGAAAATTGTAATTGAAAAGATTTATTGAAAGAATTATATTTGAAAAATAATTATTTGAGAGAATTATATTTGAAAAAGAGTTATATGGAAGAACTATGTGAAAGATATTTATTTGAAGGGCTTGATTTGATTGGGTGTAATTGTGTTTATTAATTGTTGAGTGATATTAATGGTATTCTTGTTGTCTGTTGTGCATATCACTGGTTGTTTTATCCTGCCTTTATTATTATTTGTTTCCTATTATTTTGTATATTATATTGCACATGTTATTAGACTAGTGAGTGTCTTGACTGTACCTCGTCTCTACTCCATTGAGGTTAGTCTTGATACTTACTGGGCATCGTTGTGGTGTGCTCATTCTACACTTCTGCACATTTTTGTGCAGAGCCAGGTATTGAAGATATCGGACTTGAGCAGAGTTAAGGCGCGATTATAAGGATTCAAGGTAGAGATGCTTGGCCATCGCAGTCCCTTGGAGTCTTTTCATTTCATATTACTGTTAATTTGTAATCAAACAGTATTATATATTCGGTCCTCGTAATCATTCCATGTATTCAGTTAGAGTTTGTAACTCAGTACTACTAGTCTTGGGAGGTTGTGTATTGTAATTATTTCCGCTGTTATATTTTTTTAAAAAATGGCTTCAAAATGTAATAGAAATCGGCTTACCTAGTCTTAGAGATTAGGTGCCATCACGACACCTGTGGTAAGATTTTGGGTCGTGACAGCTATTCCCTTCATTTTCACAAAGGGCACATGCCCAAGTCTATTGTTTCACATAATATCATTCTCATAAGATGTACAAAAATTCAAAGGAACATAATTTTTTATCTTATTCACAGATGGAGAAACATTTATAGTAGTACTGTTACTAGAAGAATGGGCATTCATAGATGCAGTTTTAATCAGAGGTGAATTAAATATAGATGGAGAGTACACATCTTGCATATCACATGGATGAGCAGACAAACAGGGAATATAACTGATTGTGACAGAAGAAGAACTTGTATCCTTTTGTTTCAAACATTGAGAGCATATGAGGTAAAGTCCACCCTTGAGTCTACCAATCTCCAGAGGCCTCTTCAGTGAAGGAGCCTGCAACATACAAGCACCATCGGTGAAGAATGTAATTCCTCTGAGATTTAAAGTCAACAAATGAATAGAAATGAGGTTATATTTGAAAGAAGGGACAGAGAGAACTTTGTGCAACACAATCCTAGGTGCAAGTCTCACACTTTCAACTTCTGTTACTCTAACTTTATAACTATTTGGAAATATGACTAATAGAGGGTAAGACAGAATAGTGATATCACACATTGAGGATCTATTGAAGGTCATGCGATTTGAAGCTCCTGAATCTAATATCCATGTATTAGTTTTAGATTTAAAGCGCCTATATGATAGTTTACCAAAATCAATTGAAGAGGTACAAACTACAATACCTACAAAGTTTGCAGCTCTAGAGTTCAGGTTCATGTTGTTAGAATTCTCTCCTCCATTTTTGGTTTGGAAGTGTTGCAGCAAGCTCATGAGTTTACCATATTGTTCCTTGGTAAAACTCATTCCCTGATTCTCATCATGATATTCACCTCCATCTCCATTACTAGTTACCATTTCAGTCGAAGGATCATGAACATTTGCCAATGTTCTTTTTCCTTTGTTGAATTTGAAACCTTGATTGGGACTTTGGAAATTTTGATTAGTTCCTTGAACTTTCTGGTTGTGGTTTTGAAAGGACTGGCTAGAACTTTGGAAGTTTTGAGGATAATTATGGATTTTATAGAATTTCTCTTTAGTGTGCCCTGACTTTTTTCAATACTTACATACTAGACGAGATCTACTATTGGAAGTGTAGTTGTTTCATGGGTTGTAGTTGGTTCTGAAACTAGGCTGTTTGGAGGTGTAAACATTCAATGAGGTAGACTCAAACATCAGTTGATTGTTAGGTTTGATTTTTCTTTGCTTTTCTTCTTGAATCAGTAAGGAAAAGGCTTGGGCCAAGGATGGTAAGGCATTCATCATGAGGATGCTTCTTCTTACTACAATATACACTTCATTCATTCTCATGAGAAACTGAATCAATCGTCTGTCTTGTTCAGCTTTATGCATATTCTCTTTGGCTCCACATGTGCACTAACAACTACACTAAGTTTTTGCACTTAAGGCGTTGAACTCTTCCCATAATTTCTTCATTTTGGTGTAGTAACCAGTAATATCTAGTGCTCCTTGTGACAAATCATTTATCTTCTTTTGAATTTGATATAGTTTTGCACCATTCGTCTGATCATAACGATCCTCCAACTCTTTCCACAGCTTAACAAAATCATTGACATACTCCACACTATTAGTAATTTCCTTCCCCAAAAAATTTAAAATCCATGAGGTGACCATATCATCACATCTCTCCCATAGTCTATACTTTGGAAACTCCAGATATGGTTTCTTACAGTCTCCATTAATAAACCCTAATTTATTTTTAACAGACAACACACGCAATACACTTCGTCTCCAGGACCTGCATCCAATTCTATTGAAAGGAACTGGTACTAACATCGTACCAGGATTGTCAGATGGATGCATGTACAAGGGACTGCTCGAGTCAATGGTGGACTCTTTGTTTGAGTCCACATCAATATGCTCGATTTCGTCATCAATAGCCATGAGAATTATTTAACCAACAGTGTTTGAAGGAAAGTAAAGTAGAGAAACAGAGACGACTTACTATGAACCCTAATTTTGCGGAGAGAAGGAATTACCTCCAATTACATGCGTAGATCAAGAAATCGATGATCTACACGAGCTTCGTATGTGTAAGACTACTGGATCGGATCATCCGCTACTCTGATACCATATTAAAATCAGTGACGTAATGAAGCAATTGAGCTCGAGGTGTGTTCCAATGGTGGAAATGGAGACTTGGAGAAGAAGCCCCAAATTAGGGGCATATGCGAGAGTAGAGAAGAAGAGAACTTAGAAGTGAAAGTCTCAATTATATTGACTCTGTAATGTTGTATATATACAACTACACAATCAAAAGGAAACCAGAACAACCCGACTAACTAACTAATGGAAACATAACCAACTCAACTAACAAAGCTACCTGAATAGTACAACTGCTAAAGCTATAAATAGTGTAATATATCTCAATAATATTTTATAATATATTACTAAAATTCACATAATATGCGCATCTTTTAATTTTGTAATCGCTAAACCCAATGGTCAAATTAGTAAATTTTGTTGGGCCAAACCGGAATACAATAATCTTGAACTGTGAATAGTTCATACAAAATAATAAGACACGATGATAAGCACACTGAATTCTAATTTTATTGCCATTGATATATTAAACGATAGTTTTTGGACCATTACAATTACTCCTTATGTCTCAATTTGTGTAATATTTTTTTACTTTTTAATTTATCTAAAAATAAATAACTTTATATATATATATATATATATATATATATATATATATATTTAAAAACAAGTTTAAATTTAAACTTTTTATTTTACCGTCAATGAGATGATTTATAACGGTCACAAAAAAAGTCTAAGAAGAATTAACCTAAAGTAGATCATTATGGTCCAATAGTTGTTTTCGTATGTGCACATCTCTTCCGTTCTTAATTTAGGGACTCAACATATTTCGATATCATATTTAACACATCAATATAATAATCTAGTCCACTAATGAAATTATCGACTTTTAAACACGCCACCACCATTTCTCATGTATTTTGTCGATTAAACTTTTCTAAAGTATTACATACTGAAAGTATAAATTCAAAAAATAGTATTATAGAGTAATTAAGATTAGGAAAGGATTCTAGATAGCATTGCACGTTTATGTACAGCGTAGTGTACCATATGTATGCCAATTATAATTATTTTATATACGTGTGATGATGAGCTTAATAATTGGAATCTAAAAACAAAAGTGTGGGATCCCCAAATATGTTTTAAGTTTATTATTATGAATTATTGGATGATATTATTTCGATTATTTTGTAGCACTTTTTCTTTGCCTTTTTAATCATGACGTCACCTCCAAGATCCAATGATAAAAGCAGAATGGTTTCTTATAATATTTATATTTTATTAATGTCATATCAAAGCAGGAAAAGTTGGTGGATGTTTCTGATTCTTTGATTCACCAAGAAACAGGGAAGTCAATAATGTTAACAAAGTAATTTTTTATTTTTAGTTTTTAGTTAAAATAAATTATAAATATGTGGTATAGCATGGACAGAGGAATTATTTTTTGAAGAAAAAGGGAAACAAAATGTTGTTTTGTCACAATGTCTCAAGGTCACATGGTTTTGATTAATTTGTATTTAAAAAACATATCACTTTTCTAAAATATATCTTAATAATTCGAAAGGGAAAAAAAAAAATAGAAATCCAAGATAAAGTTTGGTCCCTTTTTTAGCTAATTGAACAGAAACAAACTATATGTTGACTGACTTTTTTATTTTTTATCAAGAGATTGACCAATTATTGCTTTAAATTGTGCAAGCATGAAATATGGAAATAGTTAGTAAAAAAAAATAAAAAAGAGTTAGGCAGATTTTATTTTTTTTCTCTGGACCTTCTTATTTTCTTTTGTGAAATAACTCAAGCTTTAAGTCGGTACCCTTTTATTTTTCTCGTCTTTTCTCCCAAAGTCGAGTGACCTACTAATTCATTGCAACTTTTGCATTCTAAAGTTTTCGACCAAGAAAATCAAAGATAGCCGGCGGGGAGGCGACTTATGTCCGTGACCCTATGTCCGACCATGTCGAGGTGTGATACCAAGAGAGCCATCGCAACCACTATTAGATTTTTTAAATTAAAATTCTAAATGTCAATTTTGAAAAATTAATTTTCTAAAATATAGGTATGCTATTTACTATACTATCTACTCTTCTTACCTCTTTCTAACTAAATTTATAATTGTTGAATGATTCATCGAAATAATGTCTTTCTTAAATCTGCTAAAATTTCAATTACTTGCCAAAAAATATTGAGGTGTACCAATAACTAAGGCGTTTTTGTGAGGAACAAGTTAGGTATTACCATCTAACAAGTTAGGTAAATTTTACCATCTTAAATTTCGAGACCCAAGGGGTTGTTTGGTTTGAAAACAACTTATGCTGAGATTGGTTATACTTGGATAACTTATTATGTGAGTACTATTCCACCCTTACAGGGTCTTTTATTACGATGGATATGCAAAAATAATTCTAGGACAAAAATTTAATAGTACTTCATCCTTGTTAGGTTACTAATCCTGAGATAAGTTATCTTAGGATTAAAAATAATACCAGGATAACTTATACCTGGAATAGTAATCCCAAGATAAGTTATTCCAGGAGAAAGTAGTAAAATTGACAATCCCATGATTAATATAACATATCAAACAATCAATAAGAAATAATACCAGGACAATAACCCCAACACAACTAATCGCAATATAATTAATCACAGCATATCTTGTCTTCAAACCAAACGACCCCTAATGGTTTGTAGTCGACAATCCATAAAGGGCAGTTTGGTGCACTAAGCTCCCGCTATGCGTGGGGTCCGGGGAAGCCGGACCACACGGGTCTATTGTACGGAGTCTTACCCTACATTTCTGCAAGATGTTGTTTCCACGACTCGAACTCGTGACCTCCTGATCATATGACAACAACTTTACTAATTACGCCAAGGTTCCCTTCCATATACGGTATAAATTCATGTTATTCAACTTGATTATTGATTGTATAATCTGGGTTAGCTTCAAGAAGAAGTAAAAGCAAAGGAAAACCAAGAACTACTTCTAACCTATTATTAATATGAGAGAGAATTAATGTGAGCTCAACTTGATACTCTTGTGTACATCGCGTTTCAAGAAAAATATACAGCATGATATGCAGAGACACCGGAAATCAATGAGTTCAACTAAATTAATTGCTTTAAAATTGAATTACGTGAAAATATATATATATATATATATTATATTTATATAATAAGATAATAAACTGCTAATTTTGATCCTGAATTTGCTTCTGAATTGATATGAATTAAGCTTTCATGTTACATAGATAACTTAGATGATCAACAAATTAACCCTAGTGGTCTATTTGAAACAGATTTTTTCCCCTCAAAGAACATATTCTACTCTAAGAAAAAATTGTTTCCCTTGAACCTTAACTCTGACAAAAAATTATTACTTCATTTATTTGTCATATGTTTCCAATAGAAATCTTGAAATATGAAATAACAAGAAACAGCTGTCTAGTTTTCCTCCACAAAATTTAATTAGACCAAGAGTAATTTTTGTTTTAAATTCATTTGCATTGAAAGTGAAACTATTTGTTATAGCCAGTGTGGTCCAAATCCCACTTGGGAAATCATTCAGTCTCACTTTTATCTTTTTAGCACTAATAATGTTCCATAAGGACTTTCTTTTTTCTTTTTTCTTTTTTGAGTTTAAAAACAGTAAATTTAATTCAGGCTCTTTAATTTAAAGAAAAAAGTTACTATAAGGTAGAGTGTAATACTTGGAAGTTGCAGCCATGGTAGGACCCAGGGGCAAAACTATGAAGAGAGTTGTCGAATCCCTTTTGCCGAAAATAATACGGTATATATAAAATTAAATTTTTTTTTATATATATATATATTAGATTCCCTTTAATTTTGTTGCATGTTTATTTTTTTTATTTCTTGAATCACCTCGTAGGACCAAGTGAAAAGCTTGACAAAATGGAAAGAAATAATCGTAGCCTTTGAGAGGATCTAAAAAATAAAACATGACAACCAATTCAATAACATTATTGATAGGTCATGTACTCGAGTTGAGACAACCTTCAAATCTACTAATATGTTAGAATTAGAATGAAACGTTATTCTCTTTGGATGCATTTAGTATAATGGAAGTTATTTTTCTAGAAAAAAAGTTCTTGTATTTGATTGGTAGAAAATATTTTTCAATCCATTAAATTAAAATACAAAAAGTGGCTTTATTTTATTTACATGCGGAAGTCATTTTTCTTACCGGCACCTAGCCCATTTCTATTCCACCATACCTTATGGCCCCGCCGGAACTAAAGGAATTAAAGGAGCAGTTACAAGACTTTCTTGACCAGGGATTCATTAGACCTAGCGTCTCGTCCTGGGATGCACCGGTGCTCTTTGTGATGAAGAAAGATGGTTCAATGCGGATGTGTATAGATTATCGGCAGTTGAACAAGGCTACTATCAATAACAAGTATCCATTGCCAAGAATTGATGACTTATTCGATCAGCTTCAGCGTGCCAAGGTGTTTTCAAAGATTGATTTGAGGTCTGGTTACCATCAGTTGAATATTAGGGCATCTGATGTCCCTAAGACAGCTTTTCGGACTAGGTATGGGCATTAGGAGTTCCTAGTGATGTCATTTGGGCTGACAAATGCCCAGTAACATTTATGGATTTGATGAATCGGGTATTCAAGCCCTATTTGGATTATTTTATGGTTGTATTCATTGATGATATCTTGATTTACTCCAGCTGTCGAGAGGAGCATGAGCAGCATCTTCGGATTGTGCTTCATACTTTGAAGAATAATCAGTTATATGCCAAATTTTCAAAATATGAATTTTGGTTAGACTCGGATGCCTTTTTGGGGCATGTAGTATCAGCTGAAGGCATAAAAGTGGATCCTAAGAAGATTGAGGCAGTTTAGGATTGGCCTAGACCTACTTCGGTTACAGAGATCCGGAGTTTCCTGGGGTTAGCAGGTTACTACCGCCGGTTCGTGGAGGGATTTTCATCCATAGCATCCCCAATGACCAAATTGACCTAGAAGGGTACCCCATTAAGATGGTCAGATGAGCGTGAGTTGAGCTTTCAGAAGCTCAAGACTGCTTTGACTACGGCGCCAGTGTTGGTATTGCTCACATGTTCAGTATCTTATATGGTGTATTGTAATGCATCTCGCATTGGGCTTGGTGCAGTATTAATATAAGATGACAGAGTGATTGCATATGCGTCGCGGCAGTTGAAAGTTCATGAGAAAAATTACCTTATTCATGACTTAGAATTGGCAGCCATTGTTCATGCGCTAATGATTTGGAGACACTACCTTTACGGCGTGTCATGTGAAGTATTCACAGATCATCGTAGTCTACAGTATCTATTCAAACAAAAAGATCTCAATTTGAGGCAGAGAAGATGGTTTAAACTATTGAAAGACTATGATATTACCATTTTGTATCACCCCGAAAAGGCTAATGTGGTGGCAGATGCTTTGAGTAGAAAAGTTGTGAGTATGGGCAGCCTTGCGTATATTCTTGTTAGTGAAAGGCCGTTAGCCGCAGATGTTCAGACTTTGGCTAATCAGTTCGTGAGGTTAGATGTTTCAGAGTCCAGTCGGATTCTAGCTTGCACAGTCGCTGAGTCTTTCTTGTATGAACGTATCAGAGAGCGACAATATGATGATCCCCATTTGCTTGTCCTTAAGGACACGGTACGGCACGGTGGTGCCAAGCAGGTTGTTGTGGGAGATGATGGAGTTTTGCGGATGCAGGGTCGTATATGTGTTCCTAATGTGGATGTGATTTGTGAATTAATTCTTGAAGAGGCCCACAGTTCCCGGTATTCTATTCATCCGGATGCCGCCAAAATGTATCAAGATTTGCGGCAACATTATTGGTGGAGGAGAATGAAGAAAGATATAGTTGTATTTGTAGCTCGGTGTCTAAATTGTCAGCAAGTCAAGTACGAGTATCAGAGAGCTGGTGATTTGCTTCAGAAGTTAGAAATTCCTGAGTGGAAGTGGGAGCGTATCACTATAGATTTTGTTGTTGGACTCCCACGAACTCAGAGAAATTTTGACGCAGTATGGGTCATTGTGGATAGGTTGACCAAGCCAGCACATTTCATTCCAGTAGCAGATACCTATTCTTCAGAGTGGTTAGCGGAGATTTACATCCGCGAGATTGTCTGCCTTCACGGTGTGCCCGTGTCAATTATTTCAGATCGAGGTACGCAGTTCACCTCGACTGTACAACATGAGTTAGGCACGTGGGTTGAGTTGAGTACATCATTTCATCCACAGACAGACGGACATTTAGAGCGCACTATTCAGATATTGGAAGATATGCTTCAAGCTTGTGTTATAGACTTTGGAGGTTCTTGGGATCAATTTTTGCCACTTGCGGAGTTTGCCTATAATAACAGTTACCAATCGAGCATTCAGATGGCTCCATATGAAGCCTTATACGGGAGGCGATGTCGTTCGGCAATTGGATGGTTTGAACCGGGAGAGGTTCGGTTGTTGGGTACCGATTTGGTACAGGATGCCTTGGATAAGGTCAAGATTATTCAGGATCAACTTCGAATAGTTCAGTCTAGGCAGAAGATTTATGCCGACCGTAAAGTTCGTGACGTTGCATTCATGACAAGAGAAAGAGTATTGCTCCGGGTTTCACCTATGAAAGGTGTAATGAGATTCGGAAAGAAGGGCAAGTTGAGCCCTAGGTATATCGGATCCTTTGAAATTCTTGAAAGAGTAGGTGAAGTAGCCTACAGGCTTACACTACCACCTAGTTTATCAGCAGTTCATCCGGTGTTCCATGTGTCTATGCTCCGGAAATATCATGGTGATCCATCCCATGTGTTAGATTTCAGCTCAGTCCAATTGGACAAAGATTTGACTTATGAAGAGGAGCCGGTAGCTATTCTAGCCTGGCAGGTTTGATAGTTGAGATCTAAGAGTTATCCTTCAGTTCGGGTGCAATGGAGAGGTCAGCCGATTGAGGTAGCTACCTGGGAGTCTGAGTCGGAGAGCTCAGGTACTTTTCTAATTCCGTTCGAGGACAAACGTTTGTTTTAAAGGTAGAGAATGTGATGACCCAAAATGTCATCTTTAATTTAAACATTCATTTCTGTGTCCTAAGATCTCGAAAAGCACTATTTATCATTCCTAGAATTGCCGGCGCAGTTTGTAAATTTTTTCGAAAAGTTTTTACGTGAAAAATTGATTAAAATATGAAATAGAGCTTCAACACTCATTTGAATTGACTTCGGTCAACGTTTTGAGAAAACGGACCCCGATCAGTATTTTAACAATTTCTGTAGGTCCGTATCGTGATTTGAGACTTGGGCGTATACCCGGAATCGAATTCAGAGGTCTCTACCTCGAATTATCGCCATTTAACGAAAATTAGAAATCTAAAGGCTAAAGATTTTCAAAGTTTGACCGTGAATTTTACTTTATCGATATCAGACTCGGGTTGAGATTCCGAGAGTTGGAATAGCTCTGTTATGTCATTTATGACTTGTGCGCCAAATTTGAAATCATTCTGGATTCATTTAATACGTTTTAGCACGGGTTTTGTAATGTGAAAGTTTGAAACTCATAAGTCCGAATCGAAGAGTGAATTGTAATTTTGATATTATTTGACGTGATTTGAGACCCTGAGTAAGTTTATATGATGTTTTAGGACTTGTTGGTATATTTGGTTTAGGTCCCGAGGACCTCGGGTGGATTTCAGATGGTTGACGGAACCTAATTTGGATATTGTAGAATGTTTCAACGTCGTTTCTTCAAGAATAAGTGATATCACATCAATAAAATGAGCTCCAAATTCAGTTTTGATTGAAGCATTAGATCCGTATTGAAATTTCGGAGCCATAACAAAAAGAATCGTTGAATTCAGACATCGTATGAGAGAGTTATGCCCATTTCCGTGTCGAAAAATATTTCTCGTCGTCGTCAGCGTCCAGGGTAGCGTGGGGCGCTATCCTTGGAACTGGGACTACTGGAAACGGCGCCACAGGCAGCGCCCCACGCCACCTGTTGCACTACAGACATAAAAATCCCATAAAACGGGGAGTTTTGCTATTTTTACTCATTTTTGAGTTTTGAGTCTCGGATTTAGGCGATTTTCACGGGAAAACATTGGGGGTAAGTATTCCTTATCCTATATTGATTATATTTCATGATTCTATACTCATTTACATCATGAATCCGTGAATTTATGGAAGAAAAATAGATTTTTATAAAATCTTCCAAAAATGAAAAATGAAGATTTGAAGGTCAATCTGATGTCGAAATTCGATAATTTTTATATGGTTGAACTCGTATCGGAACGGGTGTTCGGATTTCGTAAATTTTTTCGGGATTTGAGACGTGGGTCCCACTGTCAATTTTTAAAATAAATTTCGGATTTTAATCCGGAAAATTAGTAAATTCATATGGAATTGATTCCTAGGATTCGTGTTGAGTATATTGAATTGATTGTGACTAGATTTGAAGCTTTTGGACACGAATTAGCGAGGCAAAGGTTTATTGAAAATCTCGAAATTGGTTGCGAAATGAGGTAAGTGTCGTGGTTAACCTTGACTTGAGGAAATAGAATACTTGAATTATTTGTTATGTGAAATTCATGTGAACGACGTATAGGTTAGGTGACGAGTGTCTATACGTCGTCAAATTAATTGTTTGCCTAATTATTTGAAAATCATAAATTATTTTAAATCATGAATTAATTATTATATTAATTATTTTTCTCATATTCCATGCTCAATATTATGCCTTATTATATGCTTATTTGATTTATGTGACTTAATTGCTACTTGACATTTAGCATACTAATTATTTAATTGCCTATTTTCTCCTTAATTTTCACAATTAATTGCTACTTGTCATCACTTATTTCTAAATAAATCATAATTATTGTATGCTTGTTCTCTTATAATTTTATATTAATTGTTGCATTTATTGGAGTAATTTTTTATATAAGAATTGGTAAATTATATTATTGGAGGAGCGGGTTGCACGGCGCAACAAAATTGATTGAAATGAATATATTGGAGGAGCGGGTTGCACGCCGCAACAGAATTTATTGAAAAATATATTGGAGGGAGGGTTGCACGCCGCAACAGAATTGATTGAAATGAATATATTGGAGGAGCGGGTTGCAAGCCACAACAGAATTTATTAAAATGAATATATTGGAGGATCGGGTTGCACGCCGCAATAGGATTAAATGAAAATGAATATATTATAGGATCGGGTTGCACGCCGCAACGGAATTGAATGTGAATATATTGTGGGATCGGGTTACACGCATCAACAAAAATTGATTCAAATAATAATTGGTTATGATTGTCGAGTTGGCTTCAACTGTTGAAATGAGATACCTATTTATTTCTATTATTGTTGTTATTATTATTGCGTACAGGTTAATGTAAGTGACCTGTCTTAGCCTCGTCACTACTTCGTCGAGGTTAGGCTCGGCACTTACTGGGTATATGGGGTCGGTTGTACTCATACTACACTTTGCACTTCTTGTGCAGTTACTGGAGTTTGTCCCATCGGCGTATAGTAGATTTGCTCGGATTCAGCTATTCGCAGGAGACTTGAGGTATAACTGCATGACGTTTGCAGTTCTAAAGTCCCCTTCTACTTTATTTTTAGATGTGTGCTTTCTTTCATACAACTTTATTTTTATTCAAACCCTTGTTTGTATTATTCTAGAAATTAGTGCACTTGTGACTCCAGTTCTTGGATGGTATTTAGACATCGCTATTATTATTATGGATTATTCACTTTATTTCAAACTTTGTTTTTCGCATTTGTCCCTTTGTTATTTATTAATTTAAAATTATTTTAAAATGGCTAATATTATTCTAACGTTGGCTTGCCTAGCAAGTGAAATGTTAGGCGCCATCACAGTCCCGAAGGTAAAAATTTTGGGACGTGACAAGTTGGTATCAGAGCACTAGGTTACATAGGTCTCACGAATCACGAGCAAGCTTAGTAGAGTCTGAAGGATCGGTACGGAGTCGTCTGTACTTATCTTCTAGAGGCTATGGAGTTTAAGAACAATTTCACTTCTATTCTACTATGTCGTGCGATTTTATTCTATCATTGACGATTGAACTCTTCTATTCTTACCCTCTCGTAGATGGCGAGAATACGCACTGCGTCTAAAGCCGAACAGGAGCCAGAGCCCCCAGTGACAGCTACGACTAGGGGCAGAGGCCGAGGCCGAGGTCACGCTAGAGGCCGAGGTAGAGGCAGAGGCAGCGCTATCTTACTTTTACATTTCATTTTATTTGATCTTACACTTAGATATTATTATTATTACTGAATACAGTCAAACTTCTCTATAACAACATTCATATATAACAGTCATTTACTATAAATGCCAAGTTTTTACCATAATCGATTTTTTAAGTTATATTTTATCTTTCTATAATAACTTTTTACCTATAACACCAATATCCATATTTATAACAGAACGCTCTTTGTAAAATTACTCATCTATAATAGCCATATAGAATCTTTAAGATTACTAATACTAATTCTAAAAATATGCACATAATCTTTTTTATTGAACAAAGTTTCTATCTCGCATAACACATAAGATTTTAATATTTGCACATGACATATTTTCCATTAGATACCTTTTTGCTGAAAATTTAGACATGAATCTTTACAAATTCAAGCGTTATATCGGTAGTAAGATAATGAAATCTACGAAACAACTATAATTATAAAATTCTTCTATCAATCTTGAAAGATTTTATTTCCCCACTAGCTTTAAAATGTGTGCATTTAGAGTTTAAATCTTTCTACATTTAGTTATAAATTTATTAATATTATACCCCATCCGTTTCAATCTAGATGATGTAGTTTGATTTGGCACAAAGTTTAAGAAGAAAAAAGAAGACTTTTGAAATAGGTGGGCCTAAAAGTTTAAGGGGCAAAAGCTTTGTGGGGCTCCGACATTTGTACGACTATAAAAGCTTCTCATTAAGGGTAAATGTCACGACCCGAAATTCCCACCTTCGGGACTGTGATGGCGCCTAACATTTCACTTGCTAGGCAAGCCAACGTTAGAATAATATTAGCCATTTTAAAATAATTTTAAATTAATTAATAACAAAGGGACAAATGCGAAAAACAAAGTCTGAAATAAAGTGAATAATCCATAATAATAATAGCGATGTCTAAATACCATCCAAGAACTGGAGTCACAAGTACACTAATTTCTAGAATAATACAAACAAGGGTTTGAATAAAAATAAAGTTGTATGAAAGAAAGCACACATCTAAAAATAAAGTAGAAGGGGACTTTAGAACTGCAAACGCCATGCAGTTATACCTCAAGTCTCCTGCGAATAGCTGAATCCGAGCAAATCTACTATACACCGATGGGACAAACTCCAGTAACTGCACAAGAAGTGCAAAGTATAGTATGAGCACAACCGACCCCATATACCCAGTAAGTGCCAAGCCTAACCTCGACGAAGTAGTGACGAGGCTAAGACAGGTCACTTACATTAACCTGTACGCAATAATAATAATAACAATAATAGAAATAAACAGGTATCTCATTTCAACAGTTGAAGCCAACTCGACAATCATAACCAATTATTATTTGAATCAGTTTTCGTTGATGCGTGTAACCCGATCCCACAATATATTCACATTCAATTCCGTTGCGGCGTGTAACCCGATCCTATAATATATTCATTTTCATTTAATCCCATTGCGGCGTGCAACCCGATCCTCCAATATATTCATTTTAATAAATTCTGTTGTGGCTTGCAACCCGCTCCTCCAATATATTCATTTCAATCAATTCTGTTACGGCGTGCAATCCTCCCTCCAATATATTTTTCAATAAATTCTGTTGCGGCGTGCAACCCGCTCCTCCAATATATTCATTTCAATCAATTTTGTTGCGCCGTGCAACCCGCTCCTCCAATAATATAATTTACCAATTCTTATATAAAAAATTACTCCAATAAATGCAACAATTAATATGAAATTATAAGAGAACAAGCATACAATAATTATGATTTATTTAGAAATAAGTGATGACAAGTAGCAATTAATTGTGAAAATTAAGGAGGAAATAGGCAATTAAATAATTAGTATGCTAAATGTCAAGTAGCAATTAAGTCACATAAATCAAATAAGCATATAATAAGGCATAATATTGAGCATGGAATATGAGAGAAATAATTAATATAATAATTAATTCATAATTTAAAATAATTTATGATTTTTAAATAATTAGGCAAACAATTAATTTGACGACGTATAGACACTCGTCACCTAACCTATATGTCGTTCACATGAATTTCACATAACAAATAATTCAAGTATTCTATTTTCTCAAGTCAAGGTTAACCACGACACTTACCTCGTTTCGCAACCAATTTCGAGATTTTCAATAAACTTTTGCCTCGCTAATTCATGTCCAAAAGCTTCAAATCTAGTCACAATCAATTCAATATACTCAACACGAATCCTAGGAATCAATTCCATATGAATTTACTAATTTTCCGGATTAAAATCCAAAATTTATTTTAAAAATTGACAGTGGGACCCACGTCTCAAATCCCGAAAAAATTTACGAAATCCGAACACCCGTTCCGATACGAGTTCAACCATATAAAAATTATCGAATTTCGACATCAAATTGACCTTCAAATCTTCATTTTTCATTTTTGAAAGATTTTATAAAAATATATTTTTCTTCCATAAATTCACGGATTCATGATGTAAATGAGTATAGAATCATGAAATATAATCAATATAGGATAAGGAACACTTACCCCCAATGTTTTCCCGTAAAAATCGCCCAAATATCGCCTAAATCCGAGACTCAAAACTCAAAACTGAATAAAAATAGCAAAACTCCCCGTTTTATGGGATTTTTATGTCTGTAGTGCCACAGGTGGCGTGGGGCGCTGCCTGTGGCGCCGTTTCCAGTAGTCCCAGTTCCAAGGATAGCTCCCCACGCTACCCTGGACGCTGACGACGACGGGAAATATTTTTCGACACGGAAATGGGCATAACTCTCTCATACGATGTCTGAAATCCACCCGAGGCCCTCGGGACCTAAACCAAATATACCAACAAGTCCTAAAACATCATATAAACTTACTCAGGGTCTCAAATCACGTCAAATAATATCAAAGTTACAATTCACTCCTCAATTCAGACTTATGAGTTTCAAACTTTCACATTACAAAACCCGTGCTGAAACGTATTAAATGAATCCAGAATGATTTCAAAATTTTCACCTTCGGGACCATGATGACGCCTAACATTTTACTTGCTAGACAAGCCAACGTTAGAATAATATTAGCCATTTTAAAATAAATTTAAATTAATTAATAACAAAGGGACAAATACGGAAAACAAAGTCTGAAATAAAGTGAGTAATCCATAATAATAGCGATGCCTAAATACCATCCCAGAACTAGAGTCAGTAGTGCACAAGCTTCTAGAATAATACAAACAAGGATCTGAATATAAATAAAGTTGTCTAAAAGAAAGCACACAGCTAAAAATAAAGTAGAAGGGGACTTTAGAACTGCAAACGCTATGCAGTTATACCTCAAGTCTCCTGCGAATAGTTGAATCCGAGCAAATCTACTATACGCCGATGGAACCAACTCTGGTATCTGCACAAGAAGGGCAGAGTGTAGTATGAGTACAACCGACCTCATGTACCCAGTAAGTGCCGAGCCTAACATCGACGAAATAGTGACGAGGCTAAGGCAGGTCACTTACATTAACCTGTACGCAATAATAATAATAATAATAATAATAATAACAATAATAGAAATAAACAGGTATCTCATTTCAATAGTTGAAGCCAACTCCTCACTCATAACCAATTATTATTTCCATCAGTCTCCGTTGCGGCGTGCAACCCGATCCCACAATATATTCACATTCAATTGCGGCGTGCAACCCGATCCCACAATATATTCATTTTTATTTAATCCCGTTGCGGCGTGCAATCCGCTCCTCCAATATATTCATTTTAATAAATTATGTTGCGGCGTGCAACCCGCTCCTCCAATATATTCATTTCAATAAATTCTATTGCGGCGTGCAACCCGCTCCTCCAATATATTCATTTCAATCAATTTTGTTGCGGCGTGCAACCCGCTCCTCTAATAATATAATTTACCAATTCTTATAAAAGAAATTACTCCAATAAATGAAACAATTAATATAAAATTATAAGACAACAAGCATACATTAATTATGATAATTATAGAAATAAGTGATGACAAGTAGAAATAAATTGTGGAAATTAAGGAGGAAATAAGCAATTTAATAATTAGTATGCTAAATGTCAAGTAGCAATTAAGTCACATAAATTAAATAAGCATACAATAAGTATAGCATGGATTCAAGACATAATATTGATCATGGAATATGAGAGAAACAATTATCGAATTTCGACATCGGATTGACCTTCAAATCTTCATTTTTTATTTTTGGAAGATTTTATAAAAATCTAATTTTTCTTTCATAAATTAAAGGATTCATGATATAAATGAGTATGGAATCATGAAATATAATCAATATAGGATAAGGAACACTTACCCCAATATTTTCGAGTGAAAATCGCCCAAAACTCGCCTAAATCCGAGACTCAAAACTCAAAAATGAGTAAAAATGGCAAAACTCCCCGTTTTATAGGGTTTTTATGTTTGTAGTGCCACAGGTGGCGTGGGGCGCTGCCTGTGGCACCGTTTCCAATACCTCCAGAAGTCCCAGCGTCTGGGATAGCGCCCCACGCTACCCTGGACGCTGACGACGACGGAAACTATTTTCCGATACGGATATGGACCTAACTCTCTCATACGATGTCCGAATTTAACGATTCTTTTTGCTATGGCTCTGAAATTTCAATACGGATCTAATGCTTCAATCAATACTGAATTTGGAGCTCATTTTCTTGATATGATACGAATTATTCTTGAAGAAACGACGTCGAAACATTCTAGAATATCCAAATTAAGTTCCGTCAACCAGCTAAAATCCACCTGAGGCCCTTTGGACCTCAACCAAATATACCAACAAGTCTTAAAATATCATACAAACTTACTCAGGGTCTCAAATAACGTCGAAACACTCCTAGATTTGGACTTATGAGTTTCAAACTTTTCACATTACAAAACCCGTGCCGAAATGTATTAAATGAATTCGGTCAACTCTCGAAATCTTAACGCGAGTCCGATATCGATAAAGTCAAATTCACGGTCAAACTTTGAAAATCTTTAGCTTTTAGATTTCTAGTTTTCGTTAAATGGCGAAAATTCGAGGTGGGACCTCCGAATTCGATTTCGGGCATACGCCCAAGTCCCAAATCACGATAAGGACCTACCGAAACTGTCAAAATACTGATTCGGGTCCGTTTGCTCAAAACGTTGATCGAAATCAACTCAAATGAGTTTTGAAGCTCTATTTCACATTTTAATCAATTTTTCACATAAAAACTTTTCGGAAAAATTTACAGACTGTGCCCGCAAGTCGAGGAATGATAAATAGTTCTTTTTGAGGTCTTAGGACACAAAAATATATGTTTAAATTAAAGATGACATTTTGAGTCATCACAGTGAAGTGAGTGAAATAAAATATTTAAAGTTAAATTATTTCCAAATATAGAATGTGTCATTCTTTTTAGAACAAACTAATAAGGAAAGTGTGTCATTTAAATTGAAACAGAGAGAGTATTAGCTTTCGTCAATATTTACCTAGTGAAATATGCATATCTTTTGAGATTTTAATTTGGATAATTTTTTATCTTTCATATGTAACATAAAAAAAATTAATTAATTTTTGGATAAATTTGATCTATAACAGCAAAAAACAATTAAACGTCAAATGATGTTATCGATATATAACAATCATTCACTATAAAAGTAAAAAAATCGAAATAAACGAGGTTGTTATAGAGAGGTTTGACTGTATTTTAATATCCAAAAGTTTCATATAAAATACTCTCCATCTACTAATATTATTATTGATCTTTGGTGTCCATTTTACCTAGAAAAAAAAATAATTTTTACTCACCAACCAATCACAAAAATATGTTTTCCAAATAAATATTTTTTTTCAAAAAAAAGTATTTTCTATATAATCTAACTTCTCACTTATGCTCATTTTTGGCCTAATAAAAAAGTAGGAGAGCATCCCTTCTTTCAAAGTTACAAGGTCATTTTGCGGAATTACTTCGATATGGTTCTCTTAATCGCCCTATTATACTTTATTTGTTTACCTATGTCAATTTGAGGTACGGCCAGTTCACCAGGAGGATCGCTCTCCTAATTCGAGATAGACAAGATCATCAAGATTTCACGATCCGCTATCGAATTTATTCCAATTCTAAGAGCTCGGATCGAATCGATATTAATATATCAATTCGATCCGAGCTCTCTTATTCAGAATGCTCATTCAATGATCATTACCAGACTTAAAACCTTTATTCTTTATGAATTGCAAAGAGGTTCCTTTCTTTTCAACACAAACAAACTAGCAGTCGCTGTGAAAGTTAGGATTAACTTGAGAAATGAGCTTGCGGAGTATGACTAGAAGTCTTTCTTTGTTTTCTTAATTTTATAGTCACAAATCACAATAAAAGCAATATATATTATTGTCCTTATATTTATTACTAACAAACATTATTTGTGTCCTAAATTGTCGGTGGTTACCGAAAAGAATACATATATAATTCTCTTAACCATGAATATTATGTTTCTTCATTGTTCTGAAAAGGTGACAAATGTAGTACTCCTTATGTAATTAATCAAAAAGGAATCATTAAAAAAAGGTTATGACACTAAGTAACAACAAAAACAACATATCTAATCTAGGAAATAAATATATTTTGAAGTGACATTAGTGATGCTAACCTCAATGAAATTTGGAGATGTGGCATTAAGTGGCGTTTGGACATAGTAAAATTCCAAAATAGGGGGAAAAAATTTTCTAAGTGAAAATGGTATTTGAAATTTAGAGTTGTATTTGGACATGAATATAATTTTGGGTTGTTTTTGAAGTTTTGTGAGTGATTTGAGTGAAAATTTTGAAAAACACCTTTTTGGAGTTTTTCAAATTTTCGAAAATTTTCAAAATGCATCTTCAAGTGAAAATTGAAAATTTTAAACAAACGCTGATTTCGAAAAAAAGTAATTTTTTTTTTTGAAAAAAGAAAAAAATTTCTTATGTCCAAACGGGCTCTTAATGACAATGACAGATCGAAAAAATTACTTATCTATCTCCTTAGACTGGAAGCATTGGAGTAACAGTAAAGTTGTCTCTGTATAAGTTATGGGTTCGAGCCGTGGAAATAACTACTAATGCTTACATTAGGGTAGGCTGCTGGGTTTAAGCTTGGTTAGCTTAAAATAAAGAGTGAATGGGAAATATAGGAAAAATAAAATATTTAAATTTCCTTCCTTGACAAAGGAATATTGTCCCATATTGGAGGAAGAAAAAGCTTTTGATGTGTATATATACAATTGCTCTTCTTCTAGCTCTTAAAGAGTTAAGAAGAAGGCAAGCCTCGCGCCGTCGCCGCTCGCTCTGCTTCGATTTCGATCAAAGATTGATTGATTAATCTTTTTGTACATAATTTCTTTAATTATTTAATAAAATATTAATTAAATTATCCAAATATCCAACTCGAACCGGATCCGTGTGCGGTCCGATTCATGAATTTCTTCCAGAGTTTTTATTTAAATTTCCCTCCCGTTTTTAAGAGATTGTTCTGAAGGATTGTGAACTTTCAGAAACAATACTTTCATTGGCTATAAATTCGTTTGATTCCTTACGATTTTTCTGAACTTCAAAACTTCTTCTTCTTCTTCTGCACAAATCTATTCCAGTGTGATTTACTACCATTAAGTGGTTCGCTGACACCGTGATTTTTAGTACCAGTACACCGGTGAGTTAAATCATTCTAACCTTGGAGGACAATATTCCACCACCTCGGGTACTTGAGGGGAATAATTTCCTTAAGAACACACTGTGCATTCAGTGGGCTCGATTCTAGATTTTTCTATTCTGATTTGAAGATATAAAAACTTCATCGGAGTATTAAAATTCAGAAACAATTTAAAGAACATAAAAACTTTATCGTTTTATGTGAAATAGTATATTAAAACTTCAGTTTTTATTTATTAAACGTACTGTTTATCGTTAATTACAGTATTGTTTACTGTTCTGTTTTTTTTCCATTAATTGAATTCTTCTGTTGTTGACAGTGAGAAATGGCATTTGATAATGGAAATCCTTCTGCGACTGTTGCGGCAACAAGCCGAACTCTTATTCCACCGGCCGAAAAATCGGGAAAATTTTCTGAAGCCAACTTCAAAGGATGGCAGTAAAGGGTATTCTTGTGGCTTACCATACTTGGTATGCAGAAATTCACCAGTGAAGAACCTCCAGTGCCTGCTACGGACATGCCGGACAACGAAAAGTTTATGATTGTTGAAGCGTGGAAACAGGCAGATTTTCTTTGCAAAGGCTATATCCTAAGTGCTTTGGAAGATGACTTGTATAATGTCTACAGTGCTATGAAAATTTCGAAAGAATTATGGGACGCACTTGAGAAGAAGTACAAGACTGAAGATGCATGCTTGAAGAAGTTTGTGGTTGCCAAGTTTCTAGACTATAAAATGATAGACAACAAAATCGTGGAACCCAAGTTCAAGAACTTCAACTTATTTTTCACGACCTTATTGCTGAAGGTATGGTCGTGAATGAAGTATTTCAAGTGGCTACAATGATTGAAAAATTATCTCATTCGTGGAGAGATTTCAAAAACTATCTGAAAACTATCTTAAGCACAAGCGCAAAGAAATGAAGTTGGAAAATCTTGTGATTCGTCTCAATATTGAGGAAGACAACAAAACAGTCGAGAAGAAGTCTCGTGGAAATTCAACGATTATGGGATCTAATATCGTTAAAGAGAATGCTCCAAAAAGTAATAAGAGGAAGAGATCTTCTGGACAGACTAAGGAGAAGAACAAAAAGCAATTCAAGGGCAACTGCTACAATTGCGGAATAGCTTGTCACAAAGCCCCTGATTGTCGTCTCTAGAAAAAGGATAAGAAGAAGGGACATGCCAATATAGTGGAGAAGAATGATGACATTGATGATTTGTGTGCCATGCTTTCGGAATGCAACTTAGATGAAAATTCGAAGGAGTGGTGCATTGTCTCTGGAGCTACTCGACATGTTTGTGTTGTCAAAGAAGCATTTGCGACTTACTCTACTGCTGGACCCGAAGAATATCTTTCCATGAAAAATACTGCAACAACCAAGATTGAAGGTTATGGGAAGATATTCCTGAAGATGACTTCCGGCACAGTGTTAACGCTCAACAACGTTCTTCATGTTCCTACTATTAGGAAGAATCTAGTTTCTACTTCTTTACTTGTTAAGAATGGATTCAAATGTGTATTTGTATCTGACAAAGTTATTGTAAGAAAGAATAAAATGTATGTTGGAAAGGGCTACCTCACAGAGGGCCTTTTCAAACTCAATGTAATGGTTGTTGACAGTATGAATAAAATTTCAGCTTCTTCTTATTTATTGGAGTCAAATGATTTATGACATATCCGTTTAGGACATGTTAATTACAAAACCTTGCAGAAGTTAATTAATTTAGAAGTATTGCCTAAATTTGAGTGTAATAAATTAAAATACCAAATATGTGTTGAATCGATGTTTGTAAAACATCCTTATAAGTCTGTTAAAAGGAATTCAAATCCTTTAGACTTAATTTATACTGACATTTGTGATATGAAGCCGACACCATCTCGAGGTGGGAAAAAGTATTTTATAACTTTCATTGACGATTGCACTCGATATTATTATGTTTATTTGCTTAATAGTAAGGATGAAGCAATTGAAATATTTAAGCAATACAAGAATGAAGTGGATAATCAATTGAATAAAATGATCAAAATGATTAGAAGTGATAAGGGTGGAGAATATGAATCTCCGTTTGCATAAATATGTTTGTAATATGGAATTATCCATCAAACTACTGCCCCATACACACCTCAATCAAATGGAATTGTGAAAAGGAAAAATTGAACATTAAAGGAAATGATGAATTCTTTATTAATAAGTTTCGGGTTACCGCAGAGTTGTGGGGGGGAAGCTATCCTTACAGCTAACCAAATACTCAATAGAGTACCCCCACAACAAAACGCAATCTATTCCATATGAAAAGTGGAAAGGAAGAAAACTCAACTTGAAATATTTTAAAGTGTGGGGGTGTTTAGCAAAGGTACAAGCACCTTTACCCAAAAGGGTAAAAATCAGACCAAAAATTGTGGATTGCGTTTTCATTGGATATGCTACAAACAGTTAAGCATGCCGGTTTTTGGTTCATAAATCTGATAATCCTGAAATTCATGTTAATACGGTAATTGAATGAGATAATGCTGAATTCTTTGAAAGCATCTATCCGCATAAAACTGAATGCGAGTCGTTAAGTGAAATACCTAAACGACCACGAGAAGAAACAAAGGAAGATACTCCAAGTAAACAAGATCCAAGGCGTAGTAAACGTCAAAGAACATCTACTTCCTTTGGACCATATTTTGTGACATTCTGGCTTGAAATGAGCCTTAAGCTTTCAAAGCAGCTATGTCATCTTCTGATTCAGCATTTTGAAAAGAGGCAGTCAATAGTGAGATTCAATCAATTTTGGATAACCATACATGGGAATTGGTTGATCTTCCTCCAGGAAATAAGCATTTAGGTTCGAAATGGATATTTAAATAGAAAATGAAAGCTGATGGCACTATTGACAAATATAAGGCAAGTCTTATTGTCAAAGGTTATATCCAAAAGGAAGGCCTTGATTACTTTGACACTTACTCGCCAGTAATGAGGATAACATCTATTAGGGTGTTAGTGGCACTGGCGGCCGTGTATGGTTTTGAAATCCATCAAATGGATGTTAAAACAGCGTCCTTAAATGGAGAATTGGAGGAAGAAATTTACATGGAACAACCTGAGGGTTTTGTGGTTCCGGATAAAGAAAAGAAAGTGTGCAAACTTGTTAAGTCACTTTATGGACTTAAACAAGCACCCAAACAATGGCATGCCAAATTTGACCAAACAATATTGGCAAGTGGGTTTAAAATCAACGAGTGTGACAAATGTGTTTATATTAAAAACACTCCAGGTCATGAAGTCATTGTTTGTTTATATGTTGATGACATGTTGATAATGAGAAAAAATATGGCAGATATAAATGTTACTAAGCACATGTTGGCTAGCAAATTCGACATGAAAGATTCAGGAGTTGCTGATGTGATATTAGGAATCAGAATTCACAAGACTCCATAAGGTCTAGCATTATCACACTCTCACTACATTAAAAAAGTACTTGACAAGTTCAAGTATTTGGATTTCAAGATTTCCAAGACTTCAATTGATGTTAGTTATGCACTTCAAAAGAATGAAGGTGAAAGTGACTCACAACTGGACTATGCAAGAGTATTGGGAAGTTTGATGTATATCATGAATTGTACGCGACTAGATATAGCTTGTGCTATTAGCAAACTGAGTCGGTTTACAAGTAATCCCAATCAAATACATTGGATGGCAATAAAACGAGTTTTGGGGTATCTGAAACATACCCAAGATTATGCTCTGCATTATAACAAATATCCTTCCGTGATCGAGGGATATAGTGTTGCAAATTGGATCAGCGGATCATCTAAAGTTAAATACACGAGTAGATATGTTTTCACAATTAGGGATGGAGCAGTGTCTTGGAAATCATCCAAACAAACGTGCATCGCCCATTCTACAATGGAATCTGAATTCATAGCTTTAGATAAGGCCGGTGAAGAAGTTGAATGGCTCCGGAATTTCTTGAAAAATATTTCATTTTGGCCCAAACCTTTGGCACCTATATGTATACATTGTGATAGTCAAGCGGCAATAGGCTGGGCAGAGAGCGTTATGTATAATGAAAAATCTCGTCACATACGACAGAGACACATACTGTTAGACAACTACTCTCTAGTGGTGTTATCTTTATTGACTATGTAAAGTCAAGAAATAATGTATCGGATCCACTTACAAAAGGCCTATCTAGAGAGGCAGTTGAAAGATCATCAAATGGAATGGGGTTAAGGCCTAGGACAAGTCATCATGACGGTAACTCTACCTAGCAGACTGGAGATCCCAAGAGCTAGGCTCAAAGAGGTCAAACAAAGTTATGAATGATGGTTGAATATTGTCAAATAACTCAACATATTCTCGTGATGAAGACAATGTTTAGAAATCGAGGTAAAACATTATGGCTTTTTGATGAATCAATAAAGCTTAAAGCTTTTTAATGATTTGCGAAATCTGGATGGATATAACCAGATAATGTGTCTATAGGATTACACGTTTAGAAATCACCTATGTGAGTGTGAAGCGTAAGCCGCTTTATGGGGAATGAAAGTAAAGGCCTATTCTCTAAGCACTCATAAAACCAGGCGGTGTTCATGGCTGTAAAGAGTGAATGAGAAATAGAGGAAAAATAAAATATTTGAATTCCCTCCTTGACAAAGGGACATATTGGAGGAAGAAAAGACTTTTGATGTGTATATATACAATTGCTCTTCTTCTAGCTCTTAAAGAGTTAAGAAGAAGGCAAGCCTCACACTGTCACTGTCGTCGCTCACTCGATTTCGGTCAAAGATTGATTGATTAATCTTTTTGTACATAATTTTTTTAATTATTTAATAAAATATTAATTAAATTAGCCAAATACCCAACTCGAACCGGATCCCTGCGCGACCCAATTCATGAATTTCTTCCCGAATTATTATTTAAATTTCCCTCCCGTTTTTAAGTGACTGTTCTTAAGGGTTATGAACTTTCAGAAACAGTACTTCCATTGGCTATAAATTCATTTGATTCCTTAGATTTTTCCTTACGAATTTTCTGAACTTCAAGACTTCTTCTTCTTCTGCACAAATCTATTCCAGTGTGATTTACTATCATTAAGTGGTTCGTTGACACCGTGATTTTTGGTACGAATACACCGGTGAGTTAAATCGTTCTATCCTGGGAGGATAATATTCCAGCACCTCGGGTACTTGAGAAAAATAATTTTCTAAAGGACATACTGTGCATTCAGTGGGCTCGATTTATTTCGAAACTATTTTTTCAGATATTATTTCGACATTCTGTTGCTGCTAACTTTCTATTTTCTGTTTCAAACAGATTACTGTTTCGTTATTTATTATAGTAGTACAGATTGACTAACATAGGCTGTGTACATCATACCCCTTGGGGTGCGGCTCTTCCCCGGACGCTGAGTGCCTTATATTGGGCTGCCCTTTTACTTCTCTATATCCCTAAATTTTGATCGGCATAGTTACTCGATACTTGTACTAGTTAAAAGTAGCAATAAAAGGTTACTCGACACTCAATTAAGGATGTTAACAATTTAAAAAAAATTCAACAAATAATTAGTAACAATTTTAAGAAAGAGAAGAATATAAATTTAGAAAAGTTAATCATTACCCATTCATATGATTTAAAGTTTTTGTTTTCTCCCTCCTTTCATATGATTCGATTTTTTTTTTTCATTTTGCTCTTCTACCCCCCCCCCCCCCAGAGTCTATATCCTGGAAAGAAAATGTTTCGTAGTTAAAATCGTCCATAGAATAATTAGCATATTTGAGTTTGCCTTTTTTTCCCCTTTCTAAATAAATGTAAATCTTGTTCAGTTGTTTTGGGGAGAGAAACGGAGGAGGTACCTCGTTGTTGGAATTCGCTAAGGCTTTTGGGTTGGTGCTTGCGAACTCTACCTTTCCGAAGAGGGAGGAGCATTTGGTTACTTTTCAAAATGTGGTGGCGAAGACTCAGATTGACTATCTCCTCCTCAGGAGGTGTGACAGAGGGTTGTGCAAGGATTGCAAGGTGATTCCAAGTGAGATACTCGCGATGCAGCATGTGCTCTTGGTAATAGACGTTGGTATTATGTTGAAGAGGAGGAAAAGGTCTGCTCGAGGAAGACCGAGAATCAGGTGGGGAGCCTTAACTAAGGATAAAGCCCAAGAGTTGGAGGGGCGGTTGTCGGCTATGGGAGCTTGGAGGAGCAATGGTGACGCGAGCACTATGTGGTCCACGATAGCAAACTGTATAAGGGAGGCTGTGAGAGAGGTGTTAGGGGTCTCGACGGGTGTCGTTGGCAGGCACAAATGAGACTGGTGGTGGAATGAAGTGGTCCAGGGTAAAGTAAAAGCGAAGAAAGCGGCGTACCTGAAGTTAGTGGGTTGCATATGTGATGATGAGAGGCGTGTGTGCATGGAGAGGTATAAGGTAGCTAGGAAAGAAGCTAAGCTGGCGGTCACGAAGGCTAAGATTACAGCTTATGGTCGTATGTACGAGGAACTGGGGGAAAAAGGTGGGGAGAAGAAGCTATTCCGACTGGCCAAGTTGAGAGAGAGGAAGGCTCGGGATTTGGACCAAGTGAGATGCATCAAGTACGACGATGGTAGAGTATTGATGGAAGATTCCCAGATTAAGAAGAGATGGCAGACTTACTTTCATAAATTTCTGAATGAAGAAGGGGATCGGGATATCGTGCTAGGTGAATTGGAGCATTCCAAGAGTCACCGTGACTTTGAGTACTTCATGCACATCAAGGTGGAGGAGGTCGTGGGAGCTATGAGTAGGATGAGTAGGGGCAGAGCGATAGGGCCTGATGAGATTCCGGTGGAATTTTAGAAGTGTGTGGGGAGAGGAGGTTTGAAGTGGGTGACTGGGTTGTTCAATGTTATATTTAAGGCGAAGAGGATGCCGGATGAGTGGAGGTGGAGTACGGTGGTTCCATTGTATAAGAACAAAGGTGATATCCAGAGTTATAACAATTATAGTGGTATCAAATTACTAAGTCATACCATAAAAGTGTGGGATAGGGTGATTGAAGCGGGGGTGAGGATGTCGGTGTCTGTTTTTGACAATCAGTTCGGGTTCATGCCGGGTCGTTCTACTACAGAAGCTATACACCTTGTTATACGGTTGGTGGAACAGTACAGAGATAGGAAGAAGGACCTGCACATAGTTTTTATTGACCTAGAGAAAGCATATGACAAGGTTCCTAGAGAAGTTCTCTGGAGATGCTTGGAGGAAAAAGGTGTGAGTGTTCCTTATATTATGGCGATTCAGGGCATGTATGATGAGGCTAATACATGGGTAAGGACAGTAGGAGGCGACTCTGAGCATTTTTCGGTTATTATGGGGCTACATCAAGGCTCTGCGCTCAGTCCGTTCCTATTCGCCCTTGTGTTGGATGCGTTAACACACCATATTCAAGGGGAAGTGCCATGGTGCATGCTATTCGCCGATGACATAGTTTTGATTGATGAAATGCGAGCCAGTGTTAACGAGAGATTGGAGGTTTGGAGACAGGCTCTTGAGTATAAGGGTTTCAAGATGAGCAGGACGAAGACGAAATACATGGAGTGTAAGTTCAGCGCTGAGCCGGAGGAAATAGGCGTGGATGTGAGGCTTGACTCACAGGTCATCCCAAGTAGAGGCAGCTTCAAGTACCTTGGGTCGGTTATCCAGAGGGGAGGGAGATCGACGAGGATGTCATACACCGTATTAGGGTAGGATGGATAAAGTGGAGGTTAGCATCTGGAGTCCTGTGTGACAAAAAAGTACCACCGATACTCAAAGGTAAGTTCTATAAAGCGGTGGTTAGACCGGCCATGATGTACGGGGCTGAGTGTTGGGCTGTTAAGAACTCACATATTCAGAAGATGAGAGTAGCATAAATGAGGATGTTGAGGTGGATGTGCGGGCACAGTAGGATGGATAAGATCAGGAATGTTGATATTCGGGAGAAGGTGCGCGTGGCTCCCATTGATGACAAGATGTGGGAAGCGAGTGTCAGATGGTTCGGGCATGTACAGAGGAGGAGCCCAGATGCCCCGGTAAGGAGGTGTGAGCGACTGGTTGTGGAGGGCACGAGAAGAGGTAGAGGGCGGCCGAAGAAGTATTGGGGAGAGGTGATCAGGCAGGATATGACGAGGCTTCAGATTTTCGAGGACATGGCACTTGATAGGAAGATATAGAGGTCGAGTATTAGGGTTGTAGGTTAGGAGGTAGTTGAGTCTTGCCTTATTTCGTACCGTTGTGAGACTAGTCTGGTAGAGTTTTTGTCTAAGCTAGCTAGTGGCAATGTCGTGTCTTACTATTTTACGTTTCAGTGTCGGACCTATTTACTAGCTATCATTTTTGTTTTTGCTTTTTTCGTTTTTGCTTTGCATCTTCTTCTGGATTTCATGTTGTTCCTATTTTTCCTATGATTTCTATGGTGATAATGATATTGTCTTATTTTATTTTTTTGTCCTCTTGAGCCGAGGGTCTTTCGGAAACAGCCTCTCTATCTCTTCGGGGTAGGAGTAAGGTCTGCGTACACACTATCCTTCCCACACCCCACTAATGAGATTTCACTGGGCTGTTGTTGTTGTTGTTGTACTTGATTCAACGTTTATTCCTGTTCGTCTTTGCTTCTTTTTTTTTTATGTGTGTGGTGCAATTACTGGAATTTTGTGCGTTGTATTTTAATTTTCTATCACTTTCGTAAAAGCTGCATAACATGTTGAAATTATAGATCCTTTAAAAAGAAGTTACCCATTTTTTAGAACTACGGAAGTAAAAAGGAAAGAAATTACGAGATACAAGAGAGAAAAGTTAGAAAAGCTAGCCAGGAAAAAACAAATCCCGAGTTTAACTTCGATACACTAACAATATAAATAAATTTATATTATTAATTTATTTAACAATATAATTTTTTTAAATAATGTTAATGTAGTTTAATCTATTATAATAAATGTTAGTTACGGTCAACTTACCAATTAGTGTCTATCACAACGCTTTATCTGTAATTATGAGTATTTTAAGTGTCACCTAATTGTGTAAATACTTTTTATTCCGTCAATAAATAAAATTTAACTCTATCTTAATTTTATCACTTTTTTTTTCAATTAGTGATATTATTGGGTTTGGCTCTTTCTTGACATAACACATTTTTCAGTTAGTGGTTATAACAATCAAACTTAGAAAGTTTTGGTGGCAAAAAATAGTTCAAACATCATCTCACGGTTAACAATCAACTTCTCAAACTGCTCTCTTTGAAGAATTAATTCAAATAGCTATTCATTTAATTTTTTAAACTAAAAATAGCCGCCCAATGTATAATTTATGTATACCGGCTAAAAAAGTAAACACTGAATTCGACCGGCTATTTGTATAACAATTCTAACGTGGTAAGTTACTATGTCCGATCCTTTTTATCTATCGTTTAAGGTTTTGGTGCACCTATTAAAAAAATTAATACTCCAGCATTAATAAAAGTAATATTTGACTTAATTACCTTTATATCTTCCTTAAATGAGAAATTAATAACGATTATATGCCTTTTTGAAGTAGGATAATGGAATTTAAAGAAACAAATTACAATCTCCTTGATTTACTAAAGTGGCAAATTTATAATCTCCGTGATTTACATATTTTTTTCGTCATGCACACGGCATGCTAGTAAATTAATTCCTTGTGACTAGTAAATTACAAGATAAAAAATAAATTCTTAAAGTTATTTTTTCTTTAATCTCAACAAATTATAGCCAACAAGTTTTTAGTCAACATCCTCCAACTCAAAACTTCTCCTAGGAATTCTTAATTGGTACCAAATTCAATGAAAAAGTTTTATCTTATGGCCTTCGACAAACTGTAAAAATTCCCCGGGGCGCCCTATTTGATCACCTCCATTTAATCTATACCCACTTTTTAAAAAAGTTTTAACTTATACCCACTTTTTAAACAACTTCAGTCCTCTTTCTCCTTCTCCTTCTTCTTCTTCGGGTGATATTATTCTTTCCTCTAGATGATAATACTATTAATATTATTATTCTTCACATAAAGCGAAGCTCTTGGATTCAGGAAACTTGGTTTAATTGATGATTTGTCAGGGACACCACTATGGTAAAATTTTGATGAACTCACTGATACCTTCCTTCCTGAGGATGGATGACGGGAAGTTCAAGTTGACTGCTTGGAATATTACCCAAAAGGACCCAAGCACTGAAGTGCATCCTCTAGGAGCTGAAGTTCAGTAAATACTAAACAAACTTCAGCTCCTAAAATGCTGAAGTTCAGCAGATACTAAACAAACTTAAGCTCCTAGTATGCTGAAGTTCAGCAACTACAAAACAAAAACTTCAGCCAAAATTGCTGAAGTTCAGCAATTATTGAACTGAAGTGTATCCTCTAGGAGCTGAAGTTCAGCAAATACTAAACAAATTTCAGCTCCTAAAATGCTGAAATTTAACAGATACTAAACAAACTTTAGCTCCTAGAATCTGTAGTTCAGCAATCACAAAACAAAAATTTCAACCAAAATTGCTGAAGTTCAGCAATCACAAAACAAAAATTTCAACCAAAATTGCTGAAGTTCAGCAATTATTGAACTGAAGTGCATACTCTAGGAGCTGAAGTTCAGCAAATACTAAACAAATTTCAGCTCCTAAAATGCTGAAGTTTTGCAGATATTAAATAAATTTCAGCTCCTAGAATGCTGAAATTCAGCAATTACAAAACAAAAACTTCAGCCAAAATTGCTGAAGTTCAGCAATTATTGAACTAAAGTTTTCCATTGTACTATGAACTGAAATTTGCGCGATTGCCTTTGCAAGTCAGGCCAAACTTCAGGCAAAAATATCTGAAGTTTTGCTTTGATAAGGGTACACTTCAGGCAAAACATTCTGAAGTTCAAACTTCAGACATAAATATTTGCTACTTGAGGCCCGTATACCTGAAGTTACCCAAAAAGTGAGTACGCTTACAATTTTTTTTGCAAAGCGGGTATAGGTTAAAATGTGACCCAAAAACTGGGTATAGATGCAAATCCCCCCGACAAACTAAAACATGCAAATTTAATAGGGCATTTTGCACTTTTAGTATGCGCTAGAAATTATTTATATTCGGTAGCCGAAAAAGTATATAAAATTTATATAATTTTTGAATATAACATACAGAATGTATATATATATACAAAAATATATATTTTTCTGCTATTATCTTGAAAGCGGCTATATTGTGTCATTTTCACAATTTAATAGTCTTAGTTTGAAAGGTTGGTCATATAGAGAAAATTTTATGTGTATTAGTGTACCGTGGGATCGTTTGGTTCAAAATAAGATTATTTCAGTATATTCTAGTTTTACCTAATATCCATAATCAAACGCAACATAAATTTAATCCCAATATTTATACTATATTAAATCTAGTAATTCGTGTAACCAAACGGCCCCTATACGTTCATTCGAGACATTAAACACTAACCATGAACTTATACATGTGAATAGTCATTGTTTATCGATTGTTCTTCAATCTTTTTCAGAATCATCGTTTTCCTTTAAATGAATGACAAACATGCAAACACTCCTTTTTCTTAAAAAGACATAATAAAGATAACTGCATAGCTACTTATAAAATAATAGTCGTAAATATATAGTATATATTTTTTTGTATATTTTATATATATATATATATATATATATATATATATATATTTACATATGTTATATACAAAAAAATATACAATTTTTAACACTTTTACCTTTATCAGATATAAATAGTTACGCGGACTAAAAGTGACCTTTGCCCTTTTATAGTCCAGGTTGTTCTAGTCCATCAAAAGTGTTGGAACCAACTAGTGTATTTGAAAACCATCATAATTATGTGATGGTCACCCATAATAAGAAACATAGGCGAGCAAGAAAATTAAATTATTTTTATCCGATGATTTCTATATGATCCTGTTACATCACATTTATTCCATATTTGTGCAAAAGAATGTGCAATAAATTGAATCATTACTATGGTCATGTACTCATGTTACATTAATTTCTATCATTTTATGCTTACGTTTTGTTTTTTTAGAATCTTCACATAACAGGTTCATGATACGTATTTCATGATGTCCCTTACAAAGATAAGATATATGCAAACGTTATTGGATTTATCCAATTAGTTACGTTGTTTATTTTATTTTCTAGGTAAGTAGTTGGAAAACTATCAGCTATGTCCATTTATAAGTAGTTTATTATAAACATTGGTCAAATCATAAAATATTACTAATATTAGTCAATTAACTATTTGTCGCAAAAAAAGGGTCAATTTTTTGCTTTCTTTTGAGTAGGTGTTATTAGAATAAATTGGGTACATCTTAAGAGTTTGAATCTCAATTTTGGGATGATTTGGCGGAGTTTTGAGGTGGTTTGAATTGAAAATTCGAAATAGAAGATGAAACATGAAAAAAATAATTGTGTATCATTTTTGTATCAAATGTATATCACATGTATATCCATGTATACCTCTGTGCGTGATACATGTGTCGCAAAAGAATTTTTTGAACTCGATTTTAACTATAAATTTTGATGCCAAATCAATTCCAATCTTCTTCAAAATTTGTATATTGACTTATCTACTATATGTTTTCAATGAATTTCAACCATATCCATAGATAAAGGTCCCTTTTTGTTTGGATTTTTGGAATCTCCATATATATAAATATATTTTTATATTTCATCACCTTGTTTGCTAGCTCATACATGAAAAAAATTTCTATCTTACCTCTGATGTTGCTGATCAAGCTTACAAATATGGAAAGAGATTTTTGTGTGTGATTATTGGAGAGAAAGAACCTTATTTGGGTTTTAAATTTTTAAATGTGCTTGACTAATTTTGATAAATATATGATTAATGGCTAGAAGTTGGTACGTTGGAACTTATTTGAGACATTTTTCTAAGATTCCCTAAGTAGTTCTGTGACGAGTTCCCTAAAGTAAAACTAGTTTCTATCTGTTCTGATTATTAGCCACAGCCTACAATTATATTTGTATATTGACAATCTTCCAATTTAGAAAAGAAAAAAGAAGAGAACGAAAAAATTCAATAAGGATTTGCAAAAGAAAAATGATCAATCAACAAGCTGGAAAATTCAAAAGTAAAGCACATCAACCAAGTAATTCTACTATGCAGAAAAATATAAAATATAAAATATAAAAACCAAAACTCTAATAAAATATATATGCATACTTAATTAAGTTTCTAATTTCAGTTCCTCATTCCTTGTTCCAACTCGACCCCTTAATCACTTGTAATTAACAAATGCTCGTGACAATTATACTTTTTCATTAGACTAAATGAATAAAACAAAGATAATAAACTTGAAACTTCGATAGAATTAAATTAAATGACTCTTGTCCATATTTTACTTGGCTAAATTTGAAACCTCCACCAACAGTTCCATCACCATATCTTTTGTTATATATAAATTATTAATTCCCCTTAACATAAGGTAATATTCTAGTGTAGTGGCAAATGTAATTCAGATATTATTTTAGATTATAAGTTCAAATCGTAAGTGTGATGCTTTAGTAATTTTTTGAGTTTTCTTGAATTTCTGTCTCTGTTATTGTCACGAAGTGTTTATAGCTGACATACTAATTTTCTTTGTATCGTTCTAATTAATTCTATCGAGTGTTCCCGAAGGGACAATAAAATGTTGACAAGTGTAGTATTCGCGTATTGGCTTCCAATCTTTTCCTATATGGTCCTTACATTGAGGATGTTGCTAGTGAACTAGGATTTTTGGACTTGCATGCAACAATAATATAGAAGCAACACGTGTCATAAAGAAATCAAATAGTTCATGAACATAAGTAGTGCATAAAAATTATTCGGAGGTTGAACCAATATCTCTGGGTGCAAAAGACAGGTCCAGAGAACAATCTTTCGTTTTGATCGTGACCAAATAAAAAGAAGAAGAAGAAGAGACGGAACTTGGTGTTGGCGCCCATATAACGCGGATATGGGGTCGTCTTTATTATAGAGCATTTTACCTTTTGTCTCAATTGATAAGGCTTCCAATAATAATTAATAACAATGTGAGAGCAAGTGTAAGGAACTTGATCAATATTTAGCTAGAGAAAGTTCAAGTTAAAAGAACAATGGTTATTAAACTAAAGAAAACTCATGCTTTTAAGTTTAATATTTCATTTCAAATTAAAAAATCTTGTTCAAAGAGTAGGATTAAATTACTGTAACAAGTACGGTATTTGGTATGACGAAAGTCATTTTTTTGTAAAAAAGAAAAATATGTTCTTAATTAGATAAAGTTTTCTGGTGTTTGGTTGGTGAGTGACAATGTCTTCTAAGTATAAATATTTACAAATTTCTAATGATTTTCTAATGATTAATAATCATATTAGCAAATCGGCCAGTTTTATTAGGAACTTTTAAAATTAAAAAGTAATCTCTAAGTATTGCTTGGAACAAGTAATACAATGTTAGGGGTCGTTTGGCAGGAGGTGTTAGAAATATTGAAATGACTTTTGTTACATCAAACATACGTCATACTTTGCGGAGATAAATGATTATATGGAGTCTGTTTGAATAACATTTAATTAGTTGACAATAATACAAAGGTAAATGTAATCATGCATGTTTGGGCAATTATATAACCCATCTTCAATAATGTTATCATTGTTTGGGCAATTATATAACCCATCTTCAATAATGTTATCATTGTTTGCGCAATTATATATTTATTCAGCTTCAATAATTAGGTTTTAAGCACATTTTCTTTATCTTTTTGTAATCAAACGTTCAATTTAATGTGATTCTAATATCAATTATTTTTAAAATTTTCAAAAAATGAAAACGTGTTCTAGTAGAAGTTTACTTGTCGAGTGTGTGTGTGACTTATCAGTATATTTATTTTATTCAAATTTTGGTAATTGAAACAGATCGTGTATATTCTATGTATCCAAACATGAGACAAATCTTTTTTTCTTCTTCTTTTCATTCCAATCAATCTCAGAATCTAGACATTATTAGGTGTCGTACGTGTCATATTCTTCTATATTTGAAAAAATTATTTAACTTCTTTAGATATATAATCTTCTCACAACGATATATATTGAAAATATTGCACTGAATATTAGGAAATAAGTCTTGAAAACTATGACTTTTTTTTATTTTCTACTACATAAACAAGTTAACACGCATTATATTTATCGTCGTAGCTTTGGTATAATAAGTTAATAATAACAATGATGTAGAAAATGTACATATTCCAGAGGAACAAGCTACTTCATTTTGGTTTATGAATAGATAAAATGAATGATAGAGGTGGATTCGAGACATAAAGCGTATGGGTTCCTACAACAACTTTAAGTCAATATAGCATAATAATCAAACTACGGATCGGAATGGGTACCGACATTCAACATATATTTACAAAATAATGAACCACTTAAAGATAACATATGAATATAAACATTACCATTATAATTGTACACGATCAAGTACTTTCAAATATATTGATTAAACTTTTAATCCAAGAAAAATAATAAAATACCAAATTCTACCAATGTGTATGCCAAAACCTGGTGTCACAAGTGTATGGGCATCTAGTAGATTATACAAAACTCCAAATACTGTCTGAAATGAAATAGACAGAATGTAAATATAATAAGAGACACCGGTAGCTGCAGAACGGCTCAGAAAGGCAGCTCACCACTATGCCTCAGGATGACATGGATATGTGATGATAGGTCCTCCACTAGTACATGTCTCAGATCCTGCACAAAAAGTGCAGCAAGTATAGTATGAGAGGCGTTTGGCCCGCTCCACAAGAAAGGAGGACATTTTCTTATGTACCTCCGGAATGAGAGTATATTTATTATAAGATAAATTCAGGAGGAAGAACAATTTCTCTTAACAATTAATTAATTTAAACAGAAAATTTAAGCATATGAGATTTTCATCCTTTAATATCTTCCCTAACAATTCACAATTCACAATATATATATATATATATATATATATATATATATATATATATATATATATATATATATATATATATATATAAAATTTAATTAAGTAAAGGATACAATTTACACAAATAATTCATGCTTTTGAGTCCTAAACTACCCGGACTTTAGCATTTAATAGTAGCTACGCACAGACTCTCGTCACCCCGTGCGTACGTAACTCCCACAATTAGCAACAATTATTTAATTTAATCACCTATGGGGTAATTTCCTCCTCACAAAACTAGACAAGAGACTTACCTCAATTTGCTCCAATTTAACCCACTAGAATGCCCTTTCCTCGATTATCTAACTTTGATTGGCTCGAATCTAACCAAAACTAATTCGATACAATCACTAAAATTTATCGGAATCAATTCTATAAGAAAATACTACATTTTCAATAAAAATCCCGAAATTAATTAAAATTTCATTCGTGGGGCCCACATCTCGGAATCTGACGAAAGTTACGAAATCTGACAACCCATTCAATTAAGAGTCCAAGCATACCAATTTCACTCAAATCTGACTCCGGATCGATGCCGAAATCTCAAAAATTCATTTATATGAGATTTCTAAAATTTTCCCAAATTTCTATCTCAAAACACTAATTAAACGGTAAAAACAATAATATATTCGTGTATATTGACCAAATCCGAGTTGGAATCACTTACCCCAATGTCTTTCCTTGGAAATCTATCAAAAGTCGCCTCTGCTCAAGCTCAAGTTCGTCAAATATGGCAAATGGGACGAATGCCCCGGTTTTTATAACTTACAGATCTGTCTAGTCCGATTAGGGAGCTCGATCAGGGAGTCCGATCAGGGAGCTCGATCAGGGAGTCCGATCAGGGATCTCGATCAGGGAGTCCGATCAGGTAGCTCGATCAGGGAGTCCGATCATGAGAGCTCGATCATGGGAGCTCGATCAGGGAGTCCGATCATGGGAGCTTGATTAGGGAGTCCGATCATGGGAGCTCGATCAGGGAGTCCGATCATGGGAGCTTGATTAGGGAGTCCGATCATGGGAGCTCGATCAGGGAGTCCGATCATGGGAGCTCGATCAGGGAGTCCAATTTTTTATGTCCGATCATGGGCCTTGATCTTGGGCTCGATCACAGCCCAGAATTTCCAGCAGAAGAGAAAAATTGCAGCACTTGTTTAAGTCCAATTTTTGATCTGTTAACCATCCGAAACTCACTCGAGGCCCTCAGGACCTCAACCAAATATACCAACAAGTCCTAAAATATCATACGAACTTATTTGAAACCTCAAATCATATTAAACGACGCTAAAACCACGAATTATGCTCCAATTCAAGCTTAATGAAACTTAAAATTTTTAACTTTCTACATTTAAAGTCGAAACCTATCAAATCAAGTTCGATTGACCTCAAATTTTACACACAAGTCATAAATGACATAACGGAGCTATAAAAATTTTCGGAACTGTATTCCGACTCCGGTATCAAAAAGTCAACTCCCCGGTCAAACTTCCAAACTAAAATTCTTGTTTTAGCCATTTTAAGCCTAATTTTCAAATAAAGTTTCGATCACACTCCTAAGTCCAAAATAACCATACGGATCTGTTGAAATTATCAAAATTCTATTCCGGGGTCGTTTGCATATAATTCGACATCCGGTCACTATTTGAACTCAAAATTATAATTTTTGATCAAAATTCCATATCTCGGGCTAGGGACCTCAGAATTTGATTCCAGGCGTCCCAAATCACAATACGGACCTATCGGAACTGTCAAAATACTGATTCGAGTCTGTTTGCTCAAAATGTTGACTAGAGTCAACTCAGTTGAGTTTTAAAGCCCTAATTCACATTTTAATCCATTTTTCACATAAAAACTTTCTAGAAAATTTTACGGATTGCGCACGCAAGTCGGAACTGATAAATAGTACTTTTTGAGGTCTTATAACACAAAATTAATTATTAAATTTAAAGATGACCTTTTGGGTTATCACATTCTCCACCTCTAAAACAAACGTTCGTCCTCGAACGGGTTTAGAATTATACCTGAAGTGCTGAATAAGTATGGATATCTGCTCCGCATGTTTTTCTCGGCCTCCCAAGTCGCTTCCTCGACTGGTTAGCCCCTTCACTTGACTTTTACTGTAGAAATCCTCTTGTACCTCAATTGTCGAACATGTTTATCAACAATGGCAACTGGCTCCTCTTCATAACCCAAGCTATTATCTAGTTGAACTGTGCTGAAGTCTAACACATGTGATAGGTCGGCATGATACTTCCGGAGCATAGATACATGAAAAACCGGATGAACTCCCGATAGGCTGGGAGGCAATACAAGCTCATAAGCAACCTCCCCAGCTGGTCTCAACACCTCAAATGGGCCTATAAACCTTGGGCTCAACTTGCCCTTCTTCCCGAATCTCATGATTCCCTTCATCGACGAAACTTTCAAAAGAACTTTTTTACCCACCATAAATGATAAATCACGCACTTTCTGATTCGTGTAACTCTTCTGTCTGGACTGTGTTGTACGAAGTCGCTCCTGAATCAACTTTACCTTTTCCAAGGCATCTTTCACCAAATCGGTACCATATAACTTAGCCTCACCGGGCTCAAACCACCCGATGGGCGAACGATATCGCCGACCATATAAAGCCTCAAATGGAGCCATCTAGATGCTGGATTGGTAACTGTTATTATAAGCGAACTCGGCCAAAGGCAAGAAATGATCCCACTGACCTCTAAAGTCAATCACACATGCCCTGAGCATATCCTCTAAAATCTGAATTGTCCACTCTAACTGCCCGTCGGTCTGCCGATGAAAGGTTGTGCTGAGCTCTACACTGGTCCCCAACTCACTATGTACTGCTCTCCAGAAATGTGAAGTAAATTGACGGCCTCTATCTGATAAGATAGAAATTAGCATACTGTGCGAGCAAACTATCTCCTGGATATATATATCTGGGCCAACCTATCTGAAGTATACGTAGTCACAACAAGAATAAAATGTGCTGACTTGGCCAGCCTGTCAACAATGACCCAAACTGCATCAAACTTCCGCAAGGTCTACGGCAACCCAACTACAAAGTTCATAGTGATGCGTTCCCATTTACACTCTGGTATAGTCATCTGCTGAAGTAGGCCACCTGGCCTCTGGTGCTCATATTTAAATTGCTGGCAATTTAGACACCTAGCTACATACTCAACTATGTCCTTTTTCATTCGCCTCCACCAATAATGTTGCCTCAAATCATGATACATCTTCGTAGCACATGGATGAATAGAATACCGAGAACTGTGTGCCTCCTCTAGGATCTTTTTCCTCAGTCCATCCACATTAGGAACACATAGACGATCCTGGAGTCGCAGAACACCATCCGCTCTAATAGTAACTTCCTAGGCACCACCCCGTAGTACCGTTTCTTGAAGAACCATTAAGTATGGATCATTATACTGGCGAGCCTTGATCTGCTCAAATAGTGAAGACTGAGCTACAACACATGCAAGAACTCGGCTGGGCTCTGAAATGTGAAGCCGCACAACTCTGTTGGCCAAGGACTGAAAATCCAAAGCTAATGGCCTCTCCTCTGCTAAAATGAAAGCCAAACTACCCATACTCTCCGCCTTTCTACTCAAGGCGTTTGCAACCACATTTGCTTTACCCGGATGGTATAGGATAATAATATCATAATCTTTTAATAATTCCAGCCATCTGCGCTGCCTCAAATTTAGGTCCCTCTTCTTGAACAAATGCTGCAAACTGCGATGATCGGTGTAAACTTCACAAGACACCCCATAAAGATAATGCCTCCAAATCTTAAGAGCGTGAACAATCGCAACTAACTCCAAATCATGTACCGGATAATTCTGCTCGTGGGGCTTCAGCTGACGTGAAGCATATGCAATAACTCGCCCTTCCTGCATTAATACGCAACCAAAACCAACGCGTGAAGCGTCGCAATACATTGTATACATTCCCAAACCGGAAGGAAACACTAACACTGGTGCTGTAGTCAATGCTGTCTTGAGCTTCTGAAAGCTCACTTCATAATCATCGGACCATCGGAACGGAGCACCCTTCTGGGTTAATTTGGTCAAAGGTGCTGCAATAGATGAAAAACCTTCCACGAACCGACGATAATAACCTGCTAAACCCAGAAAACTCCTGATCTCAGTCGCTGAAGTGGGACGATGCCAGTTCTGAACTGCCTCAATCCTTTTGGGATCAACCTTAATACCATCACCTGATACAATATGCCCCAAAATGCTACAGACTCTAGCCAAAACTCATATTTAGAGAACTTAACATATAGCTTTTGTTCCCGCAATGTCTGAAGCACTACTCTCATATGATGCGCATGCTCCTCCTTACTGCGCAAGTAGATCAAAATGTCATCAATAAAGACAATGACAAACGAATCAATATATGGCCTGAATACCCTATTCATCAGATCCATAAACGTTATCGGGGTGTTAGTTAAACTGAAGGACATCACCAAAAATTAATAATGACCATATCTAGTCCGAAAAGCAGTCTTCGGAATATTCGAATCCCGAATCTTCAACTGATGGTACCCCGACCTCAAGTCGATCTTAGAGAATACCCTAGCACCCTGCAACTGGTCAAATAGATCATCAATACGTGACAATGGGTACTTGTTCTTAATAGTGACTTTGTTCAGTTAACTATAATCAATACACATCTGCATTGTTCCATCCTTCTTCTTCACAAATAATACCGGTGCACCCCAAGGCGATATACTCGGTCTGACGAACCCTTTGGCTAGTAACTTCTCAAGTTGTTCTTTCAATTCTTTCGGAACCATGTGATACGGTGGGATAGATATAGGCTGGGTATCTGAAGCCAAGTCAATAAATAAATTAATATCACGATCAGGTAGCATACCTAAAAGATCTGACGGAAATACATCGGAGAACTCCCGAACTACAGGCACTGAATCAATAGCCGGAGTCTCTGCAGTAGTATCCCGAACATAGGCTAGATAAGCCAAACAACCCTTCTCAACCATGTGTTGAGCCTTTATAAAAGAAATAACTCGATTAAATGAACTAACAGGCGAACCCTTCCACTCCAGCTTTGGCAATGCTGGAATAGCCAAGGTAACAGTCTTGGCATGACAATCTAGAATAACATGATATGGAGATAACCAGTCCATGCCTAGAATAATTTCAAAATCGGTCATCTCAAGCAATAGGAGATCTGCTCTAGTTTCATAACCACGAAATGTAATAATACAGGACCGGTAGATCCTGTTCACAACAACATAATCGCCCACAGGAGTGGACACATAAACAGGAGTACTCAAGGACTCACGAGAAACACCCAGGAATGGAGCAAATAGAGACGACACATATGAATACGTAGATATTGGAACAAATAATACTGAGGCATCTTTGCCGCAAACAGAAATAATACCTGTAATCACGGCATCTGAGGCCTTTGCATCTGGTCCGGCCGGAAAAGCATAGAACCGAGCTGGAGCGCCAACTGGCTGGCCTCCGCCTGGCTGACCTCCACCTCTAGGATGACCCCTATCCACATGTCCTCCACCTCTTGGTGGTCGGACTACTGGTAGAGCAACTGGTGCGGTAATTATAGGTTGCTGACCCTGCTGCACTGGTCTACCCCGTAGTCTGGGGCAGAATCTCTGCATGTGACTAGGATCTCCGCACTCGTAACAACCTTTCAGTGCGATAAGCTGCTGACTAGAAGTCTGACCCCGGTGACCTGAATACCCACTAGAAGAATCCTGAATAGCTGGTGGGCGATAAGAACTCTCTGGTATAGCACTGAGATAGTGTCGCACTGGAGCACCTCGAGGAGGCGGTGGTGCTGGATATGGGGGCCTGCTAGACTGCCCTCTCACGAACTGACATATGCCCTCAGACGGAGCACCTCTGAACTCTCCAGAATACTTGAACCACTTATCTCTCGTTACCTGCTCTCGGCTCCGCTGACGTACACCCTCAATCCTGTGGGCTATCTCCACGACTAGCTCATAAGAAGTTCCCATCTCAACCTCTCGAGCCATAGTGGCCTGAATTCCAGTATGTAAACCCGCAACAAACCTCCGCACTCTCTCCGCCTCAGTAGGGAATATCATAAGTGCATGGCGAGATAACTCAGAAAACCTCGCCTCATAATCGGTCACTGACATCTGACCCTGCTGGAGCTGCTCAAACTGAAACCTTAACTCTTCCCTCTAGGAGGGTGGAATATACCTGTCCAGGAAGATACGGGTGAACCTGTCCCAAGTTATGGGAGGAGAATCTGTTGGTCTGCCAAGAACATAAGATTGCCACCATCTACGGGCTCTGCCCTCTAGCTGAAAAGTAGCAACGTCTACCCCATGAGACTCCAATATCTTCATGTTGTACAGTCTATCCTTACACCGATCAATTCAATTCTGAGGATCCTCATGTCGCTCACCCCCAAAGACAGGAGGATGTAGTCTAGTCCATCTGTCCAATAGTTTCTGAGGATCGGCGGCTACAGCTGGCCTGGGATCAGGTGTAGCTGCTGCCACTGACTGGGGTCCACCCACGGGTAGTGCATCCTGGGTCTAATATACAAAAGTTATTTGTCCATGAGCCTACGCGGTAGGGGTATGTGCTCCCCCGCCCGCCTGATATATGGTTGGGTCTGCCGGAAATAAACCGGCCTGAGTCATATTATCCATGAACCGCAGTATACGACCCATGACATCCTGAAATCCCGGTGTAGATGTGAAATCCACCGGAGCTGGCTCTGCCACATGCACCTCACCATGCTCCTCAATAATGGGATTCTCTATTGGACCCACTGGCGGCATAACTGGAACAGTCCTGGGACGTCCTCGCCCTCTACCACGGGCTGGAGCCCTCCCTCCGCCTCTAGCAACTGGGGGAGTAGCTCTTCCCTGGTCTGGAACCTCATTAGAGCGCGTTCTCACCATCTGTGAGAGAATAAGAGAAGGATATTTAGTACTACATTAATTGCATGATGGAATATGAAGAAAGGTAGTTTCCTAACACCCCATAGCCTTTCGAAGATAAGTACATATGTCTCTATACCAATCCGCAAAACTGTATTAGGTCTGCTCATAACTTGTGAGACCTACGTGAACCTAGTGCTCTGATAACATGTTGTCACGACCCAATTTCACCTATAGGTCGTGATGGCGCCCAACACTACAGCTAGGCAAGCCAACTAATAAATTAAACATATATTGATTAAACTTTTAATCCAAGAAAATTAATAAAATACCAAATTCTACCAATGTGTGTGCCAAGACCTGGTGTCACAAGTGTATGAGCATCTAGTAGATTATACAAAACTTCAAATATGGTCTGAAATAAAATAGACAGAATGTAAATATAATAAGAGACACTGGTAGCTGCAGAATGACTTAGAAAGGCAGCTCACCACTATGCCTCAGGATGACGTGGATATGTGATGATAGGTCCTCCACTAATACCTGTCTCAGATCCTGCACAAAAAGTGCAGCAAATGTAGTATGAGTATGTAAACAACGTGTACCCAGTAAGTATCAAGCCTAATCTCGAAGTGGTAGAGACGAGATGACCGACTTTGACACTCACTAAGGGTCATCAATAATAAATGGAATAAATTATAATTTTTCAAATCAGCATGATTCACAGAGTTAACAGTAATTTTATTCATTTAGCAGAAATAATAAAAACCCTTCGAATGCAACAATTTCCAATCTATTAATAAAATCCTTCAATTTCAATAAAAATTTCAATTTATCAAATAGCTATACAAGCTGCAATTCAATTTCAATAAATTTTTAATTTATCAAATAGCTTTACAAGTTGCAATAAACTGTCCAAGTATCGTGAAAATATTTTTATTATCAAGCACGATTTCTGCCGAGGTCGTACGGCCCGATCCATAGTTTCGTATATACTGCCGAGGGACGTACGACATGATCCATAGATTTCTAAAATTTTCCCAAATTTCTATCTCAAAACACTAATTAAATGGTGAAAACAATGATATATTCGTGTATATTGACCAAATCCAAGTTGGAATCACTTACCCCAATGTCTTTCCTTGGAAATCTGTCAATAGTCGCCTCTACTCAAGCTCAAGTTCGTCAAAAATGGTAAATGGGACGAATGCCCCAGTTTTTATAACTTACAGATCTGTCCAGTCCGATCAGGGAGCTCGATCAGGGAGTCCGATCAGGGAGCTCGATCAGGGAGTCCGATCAGGGAGCTCAATCAGGGAGCTCGATCATGGGAGCTCGATCAGGGAGTCCGATCATGGGAACTCGATCATGGGAGCTCGATCAGGGAGTCCGATCATGGGAGCTCGATCATGGGAGCTCGATCAGGGAGTCCGATTTTGGGAGTCCGATCATGGGAGCTCGATCAAGGAGTCCGATCATGGGAGCTCGATTAGGGAGTCCGATCATGGGAGCTCGATCAGGGAGTCCGATTTTGGGAGTCCGATCATGGGCCTCGATCTTGGGCTTGATCACAACCCAGAATTTTCAGCAGAAGAGAAAATTTGCAGCAGCTGTTTAAGTCCAATTTTTGATTCGTTAACCATCTGAAACTCACCCGAGGCCCTCGGGACCTCAACCAAATATACCAACAAGTCCTAAAACATCATACGAACTTATTTGAAACCTCAAATCACATTAAACGACGCTAAAATCATGAATTATGCTCCAATTCAAGTTTAATAAAACTTAAATTTTCCAGCTTCTACATTCTAAGTCGAAACCTATCAAATCAAGTCCGATTGACCTCAAATTTTGCACGCAAGTCATAAATGACATAACGGAGCTATGAAAATTTTCGGAACTGTATTCTGACTCTGGTATCAAAAAGTCAACTCCCCGGTCAAACTTCCAAACTTAAATTCTTGTTTTAGCCATTTTAAGCCTAATTTCACTACGGACTTTCAAATAAAATTGCGATCACGCTCCTAAGTCCAAAATCACCATAGAGAGCTGTTGGAATCATTAAAATTCTATTTCGGGGTCGTTTGCACATAATTCGACATCCGGTCACTATTTGAACTTAAAATTTTAATTTTTTATCAAAATTCCATATCTCGAGCTAAGGACCTCGGAATTTGATTGCGGGTATACGCCCAAGTCCCAAATTACGATACGGACCTACCGGAACTGTCAAAACACTGATCCGAGTCCGTTTGTTCAAAATATTGACCAGAGTCAACTCAGTTGAGTTTTAAAGCTCTAATTCATATTTTAATCCATTTTTCACATAAAAACTTTCCAGAAAATTTTACGGATTATGCACGCAAGTCGAGAAATTATAAATAGTACTTTTTGAGGTCTTAAAATACGGAATTAATTATTAAATTTAAAAATGACCTTTTGGGTCATCACATCATCCCTATATAACAAACTAAATAATCATTCAAAAATTGATCAACAATTTTGTTTCAAAAGTCATTTTTAATATACTTTATCGAAGATAAAGTTCTTTCTAACATTATATTAGTGACAAGCAATATCAAAAACCGTCCATCTCATACCCATACTGTAACTAAAGAAATGGAGTCAAAACCACGAGTCCGAGTGAACCAGTAGCTTGGATCGAAACTCTGTATTTGTCTTATAAAATTTATTGAATATGTATTAATTATTAATTTAGAACTAGTAACTTAAAAGGATTAGAACTTCAAACTTATAACCTTCAAATCCTGTCTTCGTCTCTAACATTAAGGGAATGGAGAAGTACCCCCAAAGAGAAAAAAACACTTATTGTAGAGGGTTTTGATTTCAATAGACAAATAAAGTATTATGTCGAATTAGAGTTGCGGCAACAGTATTTGGGGATTAGAAACATCCTAGATCAAAACTTTGATATGTACTGTATTTCGGTGAAATTTGCTAACCGAAATCGCGGCATTACTGTTAAACAGTTAATCACTTCATCTCAGCTAAATGGCTCAAGGAGGAGGCTAGTGAAACTTTTGCTTTAGATCCCCAAAATATTGAGGCCCCAAAAAGTATTAATAGTAAGAAATATTAGAATATTTCGCTTAGGCAACATTGAAATTTGTAGGAAAAATATATATATTTTTAAAAAGAATCTATTTCTTAACAAAAGAAATATTGTAGAACTTTGAATTAAGCTATTTAAATTTTTATATTAGTAATAAAGTTTTTTTGCAACAAGATATAAACATGGCTAACATCTTATTAACTTGAACTAACCCTACTAATATAAATGACATGAAGATAAAAGCTTTATGTCTTGTAAGAATATATATATATATATATATATATATATATATATATATATATATATATATATATATATAGTTTTACAAAAATTAATAATATATACTACACTTTATTATAAAATCTAATATACTACACTCTATTAAAAAATTAAGTTCTCTTATTAAAATTTGGCTTTAGGTCACTACTTTAGTTGAACTGCCCTTGCATCTAGGGGTGGGCGTCGGTCGGTTCGGTTCGGTTTGGTTTTGTAAAAGTTTGGTTCAGTTTATTCGGTTTTCGATTTGTAATTTTACTGACCAAAAGCGAACCGTAATAATTTCGATTAAATTCGGTTTATTTATGTTCGGTTCAGCTTTACTCGGTTTGGTTCGGTTTCTGCTTCAAGCCCTGACAAAAATAGTAACCAAACAATGATAGGTTAATTGACAATACAACCCGAGGGATTACATTATCTGTGTTAATATGTAGTACTTCTGCTATCGAAGATTGTACAGGCTATGTCTCTCCTTTAAAACTTTGTTTTAATATAATATATTGTAATACTATTGGATGAGCTTTTGTCATAAATTATTAGTTAATTACTCCCGAATCTCTTGCCTAGTTTGCTTTGTTGCAATAACACTTTCTATGTTAGTTAAAATTATCTAATTTGCTTGGAGTCTTGGACTGCACACCACTAAAGAATTACTCACTATCAATAACTTCGATTTTTGGGTTTAACCAAAAACCGATAACCGAATCGAATACCGAAATTTTTAAATATATAAACCGCAACCGACCGAATAAATCGAAAAACAAGACCGTATAAACGGAAAATTTCGATTCGACCGGTTTTTTCGATTCAGTCGGTATTATGCACACCTTGCATCTCGACATTTTTCCCCAGAGGAGAGGACATTACAATAAAAAAAAAAAATTGGCTTTGTCGTCCAACATTAAGACTACTTTCGTACACAACTCCGCCGACATTGCTATAATTGACCTTTACATTGCTCAATCTCGAGGAGAATCAAGATTGAAGGAGTTAGATGAATAAAAACAACCCGAGATTGAAGGAGTTAGATGAATAGAAAAACGAAGGGGTAGAGGAGTCATATAAATAGTACAGTAAATTTTTGTAAATGATAGTATTATGTATAAGATAGGTCATCTTTAATTACACTGAAATTAGTGGTTTAGGTTTTCCTACAATATTCATAGTTCTGTTGCTCACGAGGAGGTTTTGAAAATTGCTTGAGTGAAGAGGTACTTTGCAATGAATGGTTAATGTGTGAGCCTCACATGTGGGCTATTTTCTTATTTTTTAGGAATGTTATCCCAATATTTCTCTGATCATCTGTCATTTAATCGTACAGTGAAAATTTTGGTTGCCTTTGATTTGTTCTTCTTTCCAACTATCCCTTGATTGTATAAAGGTGCATATGCAGGTAGACTAACTCGATCTCTAGCCAAATATTCAAAAAGCACACATTTAGAGTCTGTTAGGAAAATTCATATGGTAATTGGAATTGGTGTAATTACTAGGGTAGTAATTACACAATATACTAATTACGTTGACATGTTTGTTTGTCATAACATAATTACAGAGTAATTACAAGCGTACTGTTTGGTTGCACAAGTGTAATTACACAGTTAGATTAAATTTTCAATGAAGAATTATCAAAACTTAAAAGTTAATATAATAAATATATGCCTATAAATTATTTTTTATAAGTATAAATGATATTAAATTTGGTATTTAAGATGCATATTTTTTTTTAATATACATTAATTAATAATCATATATTTATAACTAATATTGTAAAAATAACTGATATATATTTTCTAAATTAATAATATTTAGTTTAATTAATTATAGAAACTAAAAACATACGTCTTGTAAGAACATCATGGAAAATATGTGTCACGGCCCAATTTCACCTATAGGCCGTGATGGCGCCCAACCTCACGGCTAGGCAAGCCAACTAGTAAATTAAACATATATTTCATCTTTTAATAAATTGCCGAGTAATCAAACTCTTCTTACTTGCAAGATTTAAGAAAATGCCAACGATTCTGATTAAATAAAAACCAAGAAAAATAATTCAAACCAAATACACCTACTAGTGTGTGCCAAGACCTGGTGTCACAAGTATTTGAGCATCTAGTAGATTGTACAAAAATTCTAAATGATGTCTGAAGTAAAATAAACATAATACAAATTCAAGAAAGATGCACTAGTTGATGCAGAACAACTCGGAAAAGTAGCTCACCACTAGGCCTCAGGGTAACGTGGATGCGCTCCGGTAGGACCACCTAAAGCTCCTGTCTCAGATCCTGCACAAAAAGTGCAGCAAGTGTAGCATGGGTACGTAAACAACATGTACCCAATAAGTATCAAGTCTAATCTCGAAGAAGTAGTGACGAGAGGTCAACTTTGACACTCATTATGAGTCAATAATATTAATATAGAAATATTTAAATGGACATGATTTATGTGAATAACAATAATTTTTTTTAACAAGCGGAAATAAACAATTCTTTAAATTCAATAATTTCCAAATTTATCAATTAGCTTCACAAGCTTCAATAGAATGTCAAGGTATCGTGTAATTATTATTATTAAGCACGATTTCTGCTGAGGTCATACGGCCCGATCCAGAGTATCGTGTATAGTGTCGAGGGACGTGCGGCACAATCCATAGATGCATCTATACTGCCGAGGCATTCGGCCCGCTCCACAAGAAAGAAGTACATTTTCTTATGAACCTCAGGAATGAGAAGTTATTATAAGGCTAACACATAAGGATATACAATTTCTATTAACGGTCAAGTAATTTGCACAAATATTCAAGTATGTAAAATTTCGGTCTTTTATTGTTTCCTCTAATAATTTCCAATACAATTCCAATGCTTTAATTAATACATGATGCATCTATTACAAATAATTCATGATTTGAGTCTTAAACTACCCGGACATAGCATAATTAGTAGTTACGCACGGACTCTTGTCACTTTGTGCGTACGTAGCCCCCACAATTAGCAATAATTATTAATTTAAATTACCTATGGGGTAAATTCCCTCTTACAAGGTTAGACAAGAGACTTACATTGTCTCAAAGTCCACTTTCCGATCACAATATCGCGTTAAAGTCTCAATTCGATGCCAAAAAATTCGAAACTATCCAATGTTATATAAAATAATTAATACATGCTCAATAATTCGAAATTAGACTCTTAAATTAATTACCCAACCCGAAATAGTAAAATTTCTAAAATTCATCCCGGATCCACTTGCCCGGATTTCGGAAATATTCGGAGGAAATCGTTACCCATAATCTCAAGAACTCAAATATATAATTTTCATCCCATTCCATAACCATTTTCGTGGTTAAAATCTCATTTTTATCAAAACCTAGGTTTTTCATCTAAACTCTTGATTTTCACAATTTACAGGTTATAATCTATATATTTAACTCAAAGTGTGTAGAATTAACTTACCTTCAAGTTGTTAATTGAAATCCCCTCTCAAAAAGCTCCAAAATCGCCCAAGAATGAAAGAAATGAGGTAAAAAATGGTGGAACCCCATTTTTAAGACATTCTGTCCGGTACAGTGAAACCCTTCTTCGCGAATGCGGTCAGTGCCTCACGTTCGCGAAGGAAAAATTTTCCAGCCTTAAAAATACCCTGCGCGAACACGACAGAGGTTTCGCGAACGCGAAGGCTTACTGGCCTGCCCTTCGCGAACGCGTGAGCTCCTTCGCGAACGCGTAGGGAAATTTCACTCTGGTCCCAGTCCTCCTTCGCGAACGCGAGTAAACCTTCACGAATATGTAGGCCTAAAATCCAGGGCTTCGCGAACGCGTCGATCTTCACACGAACGCGAGAGTCCTTCCGCGTTCGTGAAGAAGGAAACCAGAACTGGAATTTCTGATTTTTTCAACTTAGCTCTGGTTGGTTCAAAACTCACATGAGCACCCCCGGGACCCCGTCCAAATGCGCCAACAAGTCTGTAAATATGATTCGGACTTACTCGATCTATCAAAACATGTAAATCAACAACGAAGCTAAGAATCACACCCCAAAACCGAATTGGATCAAAATATGAATTTCAAGTTTCTAAATTCCTCTGAACGCATCGAATCATACATAAACTACTAGGAATGACATCAAATTTTGCGTACAAGTCTTAAATAACCATACGGACTATTGTCAGGCTCGAAATTCCAAACAGACCTCAATTACTCCAAAACCTACTCCAAACAAAATTTAAAGAACCTTAAATCTTTAAATAGTTTATTTTCACTATTAAGCGTCGAATCGCTCCCGGATTGTCCAAATCCTGATTCGAACATACGTCCAAGTCCAAAATCATCATAAGAACCTATTGGAACTGTTAAATCCCGATTTCGGGGTCGTTTTCTAAAAATGCTGACCGAACACTTTCAAATCCCGAACTAACCATCCCCGCAAGTCATAAAACAACAAAAGCACATACTGGAGTCTTATTTAGGGGAACAGAGTTCTAGAAGGCAAAACGACCGGTTGGGTCGTTACAACATGTTTGATAAAATAAATTAATATTTATAAATATAATGTCATAACATTATTCAAATGTTTGACAAAACTAATCTATCAATTCTAGCTAAAAACAGAACTACATGCAATGTAAAATAACAAGCCAATACTATTAAAACAAGTAAATTGGAACCATAAATATAACACAATTTCAAAATCCAAAAAATAATAAATAGTTTAACATATGTCAAATTTCAACATAATAAAAATAAGTTCTAATACAATTTAAGATTAGGAAACATATAAGTTTATAACCTCATTCAACAACGAAATTCTACTTTAATGACATCACTCATTATATGTCAAGTTTGTTAATGACTCATTATTTCTAATATTAGGAGGTGTAGTTTCAAAAACTAGAATAATAACGCAGTTACGCTAAATGAAGAAAATAAAATAAATAAGAAATAAAATATACGATCAATTACATGGAATCACAAGAAGTAAAGGTAGAGAAATAATTAAAAGATAAATAATATACAAAGAAAAATATATTTAAAAATTAAAAATAAAAATAAAATAAAATAAATAAATAAAAATTAAAATAATGAAATTAAAAGGTTATAAAGAAAAGAAATTAAAAGTAACCTTGTAATTACGCAGTGTAATTACCACCAATTCTCATTTCCCCCCCCCCCCCCCAAGAATTGGAGAGTGTAATTACACCACTCCAATTATACCTAATTTCATGCTGACCAAGTAATTACTTGGCCAGACAAACATGACAAACTGTGTAATTATACTTAATTACACCCAAATTCAATTCCTAAATGGCTTTCCAAACATGCTCTTAACCAATTTAGCCACAATTTACTTATGACTTCTAGTGCCACTTTGCACATAATACTAAGAAAATATTACCTATACAAATTCATACTAATAATATACCCACCCATCTAGGGTTGTGCATAATTTGGTAATTACCGAATTACCGTACGAAAATCTAAAATTTTAGTATTTGGTATTTGGTACTCGATATTTGGTATTCGTTATGATTTTTGGTTTAAGTTTTAGAAAAAAATGGTATTAGGTATGGTATTTGGTAATTTAACATGAATACCAACATACCGATATCGTATCGAAATATATATTATATTACACAATACACATATTATTAATTATAAAATAAATATAAAAAATCTAAAATTATACTTTTCTTTATTTTTTAAGTTCATCAATTAACTCTAAGCAAGTAATAAGACATTTCTAATGATCAAATTTATTCCTTTATGCACAGTTTTCTCTCTCTGGGTTGATATTTGCTGGTTTTGGACAAAACTTTTGTCAACAAATATTTTTAGTTTTGTATTTTTGAATACTTTAATTAAGAATATTACAGTTTATGAATCTATACACTAGTTAGTATTCAAACCGAATAAACCAAAGTTACTGAATCGAATAAACCGAAAACGAAAGGAGAAAAACCGAATCATACCGAATTTAATTAGGTATTGGTATAGCATTTTAAAATATCAAATACCGAAAATACCGAACCGAAAGATCAAAATACCGTATTGTATCGACCGACGAACATCCCTACTCCCATCCCATCGTCAAATCCTTTTCGTTGTTTAAATCCAAATCTCGCTCATCTCGTTATTCAAACCAAAACCCTTGTTGACTTCCACAAACTAAGGAAACAAAGGGGGATTTGCATCTATACCCTGTTTTTGGGTCACATTTTAACATATACCCACTTTGCAAAAATAATTGCAAGCGTACCCACTTTTCGGGTAACTTCAGACATACAGGCCTGAAGTAACAAAAATTTATGTTTGAAGTTTGAACTTCAGAATGTTTTGCCTGAAGTGTAGCCTTATCAAAGCAAAACTTCAGATATTTTTGCCTGAAGTTTGGCCTGACTTGCAAAGGCAATCGCGCAAACTTCAGTTCATAGTACAATGGAAAACTTCAGTTCAATAATTGTTGAACTTCCGCAATTTTGGCTAAAGTTTTTATTTTGTAATTGCTGAACTTCATCATTCTAGGAGCTGAAGTTTGTTTAGTATCTGCTGAACTTCAGCATTTTAAGAGCTGAAGTTTGTATAGTATTTGCTAAACTTCAGCTCCTAGAGGATACACTTCAGTTCAATAATTGCTGAACTTCAGCAATTTTGGATGAAGTTTTTGTTTTATAATTGTTGAACTTTAGCATTCTAGGAGCTAAAGTTTGTTTAGTATCTGCTGAACTTCAGTATTTTAGGAGCTGAAGTTTGTTTAGTATTTGCTGCACTTCAACTCCTAGAGGATGCACTTCAGTTCAATAATTGCTGAACTTCAGCAATTTTGGCTGAAGTTTTTGTTTTGTAATTGCTGAACTTCAGCATTCTAAAAGCTGAAGTTTGTTTAGTATCTGCTGAACTTCAGCATTTTAGGAGTTGAAGTTTATTCAGATACCAATTGTCACGACCCGAAATTCCCACCTTCGGACCGTGATGGTGCCTAACATTTCACTTGCTAGGCAAGCCAACATTAGAATAATATTATCTATTTTTAAAATAATTTTTAAATTTATTAATAATCAAATAACAAATGCGGAAGTAAAGTCTGAAATATAGTGAAATAATCCATAAAAATAACGGTGTCTAAATACCATCCCAGAATTGGTGTCACAAGTGCACGAGCTTCTAGAATAATACAAATAAAGGTCTAAATAAAATAAAGCTATTTGGAAATAAACACACAGCTAAAGTAAAATAGACGGGGACTTCAGAACTGCGGACGCCATGCAGTTATACCTCAAGTCTCCTCCGAGTAGCTGAAATCCGAGCAAGTCTATGGCACGCCGCTGGGACCAACTCTGAAATCTGCACAAGAAGTGCAGAGTGTAGTATCAGAACAACCGACCCCATGTACTGGTGTCACGACCCAATTTTTCCTCCGTTGGGTATCGTGCACCTAGTCTTAGGGATTAGGTAAGCCTAACAATAATTAAAAACAACAACATTATTTAATTAGAATCTCTTAAAATTTCCAAAACCGGTAGTACAAGTCATAAGCTCTGCAGAGTATTTGCTAGAAAACTTCTAAATACAACTGTCCAGAAATAAGTATAAACAGTGCAAAACAAAAACTGGAAGGTGACTCCGAAGCCTGCGAACGCAGCAGCAGGTTTACCTTGAGTCTCCACAGCAACAGTCTACACGGCTAGCTAACGAACAAGTACCTGGATCTGAACAAAAATGTGCAGAAGAGTAGCATGAGCACACCCCAGCGGTGCCCAGTAAGTATCAAGACTAATCTCGGTAGAGTAGTGACGAGGAATAGTCAAGGCACCCACGGGTCTAATAAACCAAACAGATATAAGTACATGAATAACAAAAGTATGATGTCTACATAAAGACTATGCAATATGGCTCACAATACAGTGATGGCATTAAAGCAAGAAACAACAAGTATCAGCGGAATATCATGAAAATGACACAGACAAAGTGAATAAAACACAACCTAAATCCGGAATCACGAATACAGCAAGGACAATAATAACTCAGTAATTACAACCACTTTTACATCCGGTTTTAGTCAACAACTCCACGAGGTACCGAACCTCGGACAATTTATAATCTCATGGGTCTCAATACCTGAACCCTAACACTTGGCAACCTGTGCCCTCATAACACCTCATAACTACACTGACGACTCACGTGCCAATAGAGCCATTCTCACATAGAAGGCAAGTAAACAAGGGTGAGCATCTATGCTCAACAATATCAAGAACACCTCTTATTCGATAAGAGTGCTTAATTACGTGTATGCTTGTGCAAGTGTCCTAACATAGTCCATACCGGCAAAATAGCATAAGGAAGAAGAAGAACGGACAACACGTAGAATATTTTCTCACAGCTTTCACAAGATCAAGCTCATACAGGTACGTATACCACTACACAAATATCAAAAATAAGAATGCCCCCACGCCATAAATCATCACAAATCAATCCCTGACATAACCCACCTTGTCTCACCACGTATGCAATAGTAACATAATTGCCCTCCTTGTCTCGCCACATGTGCATAATAATATTCCCACCTTGTCTCGCCACATGCGCAACCCACACACATATATATATATATCCTACCTTGTCACGCCGCATGTGCAAAATCAATAGTAACAATAGCATGGAAGAAACCTCGTGCAACCCTATAACAATAATCACACGGCAGAAACCTCGTGCATCACAATAATAACAGCCGCACGGCAGAGACCTCGTGCATCACCACAACAAATACAACAACAACAATGGCAATAAAATAAAGTACGACAAGCAAATCAACTCAAGAACTTTTAAAATCACAGGAAAATGTGAGACCAAATCACAAAGAATAACCACAGTGAATAATGCTAGGCGTAAAGAGAACAACTCAACAAAGGGAAACTAATGTGTATCAACGATCCCACAATATACATTTCAACAACAGGGAAACTAACACGAGTCAAGTAATTCCAAATAAAACAAGTCGACTAAGATATATGATATCTAAAACTTCTTTTAAGGTTGAGAAATTACTAAGGATTTTCAACCATTTAATTAAGGATAAGCAGCGGAAAGATAATCATAACCTCAATTAAGACTAAACAACTTATAAGATGATATAATAATAATTTTAAATAAAGATAAGCAGTTATGAAAAAATAGCATGATAATAGAGAAGGTAAAAAAAATCTTCAGTTAACTCAAATAAGAGTCCAATAGGCAATAAGAGTGAATCCTGAAAGCAATTAATTCTAATTAAAGCATGTAGAGGTGAAACTAGTAAATAAAAACTTAATCATATCAAGGACAACTTCATACTCAGTGAATATAAGGACCTAAGAATCCTAAAAGTCCCACTTTTCACAAATAAGTCCAAGCACGCACTCGTCACCTCGCGTGCATGGACTACAAATCAACATAGAAGACTCAATGTAACGACCCGGCCGGTCATTTCGAGAGTTATAGCCCTATTTTCCCTATTTTTTCTTCTTTTTGTGTTATTCAGCTATATTATGTTATATCGGGTTAGTTGGTTCAGGTCCGAAAGGAACTCGGAGTGAATTGAGACACTTAGTCTCTTAAGTAGAAACTTAAGTTGGAAAAGTCAACCGGATGTCGACCTATATGTAAATGATCTCAGATTTAAATTCTGATGGTTCCGTTAGCTCCATTAGGTAATTTTGGACTTAGGAGTACATCCGGAATGTGATTTGGAGGTCCGTGCTAAAATTAGGCTTGAATTGGCGAAATTGGAAATTTGACGATTTCAATCGGAAGTGGAAAATTTGATATCGGGGTCGGAATGGAATTCCGGAAGTTGGAGTAGGTTCATAGTGTCATTTTTGACGTGTGTGTAAAATTTGAGGTCATTTGGACGTGGTTTGGTTGGTTTTGGCATCGGTTGTCAAATTTGGAAATTTAGAAGTTCTTAGGCTTGAATCCGACGGTAATTTGATGATTTGATGTTGTTTTGAGTGATTCGAAGGTTCGACTAAGTTGGTATGTTGATATATGACTTTTTTGTATTTTTGGTTGAGATCTCGAGGGCCTTGGGGTGATTCCGGGTGGTTAACGGATTTGTTGAAGTTGGAAATTGCAGCTGGAGCTGTTGCTTCTGCTATTTCTGCACCTGCGGAAGAAAGGATCGCAGGTGTGAGGCCGCTGGTGCGCGTGGGGAATGCGCAGGTGCGGGAGACGCTGGGCCAAGGCTGGGAATACAGGTGCAAAAAATTAACCGCATCTGCGAACCAGCAGGTGCGAGGCTTTGAGCGTAGATGCGGAGATGAGAAGTTTGGACTGGTTTTGCAGATGCGCACCTGGGACCGCAGATGCGAGTCCGCAGGTGTGAGGAAGGGGTCCGCAGGTGCGGAATCTGGGTGATTAAGTGAGTTGCGCAGGTGCGGCTTCTTAGACCGCAGGTGCGGTCGCGCGGGTGCGAGAAAATGGCCGCAAGTGCAAAAAACCTGGGCAGAAACCATAAATAGAACCCTTCGCGAATTTTGGTCATTCTTCACAATTCAACTCGGTTTTTGGAGCTTTTGGGAGAGGTTTGAAGAGGGAATCAAGGGGATTTCATTGAGGTAAGTTACTTGAGCCCTAATACTTGTATATATGGTGATTTCCCGTTGTTTTAATCATGGTAATTTGTGGAAATGAGGGATTAGGGCTTGGAATTTTTGGAGAGTAATTTAAGGATTTGAAGGACCAAACGATGTCGGATTTTGATGAATTTGGTATGGTTAGACTCGTGAGTGAATGAGCTTTCTGGTTTTGTAAATTTTGTTGGATTTCGAGACGTGGGCCCAGGGGCTAGGTTTGAGCCAATTTTGGGGTTTGGTCTAATTTTGTAGTTTTTCTTATGGAATTCATTCCATTAGCGCGTATTGATGGTATTGTACTAATTGTGAATAGATTCGGAGCATTTGGAGGCCGAGTCCAGAGGCAAGATCATTGCGGGTTAGAGATTTGACTGGTTTGAGGTAAGTAACGATTGTAAATCTGGTCCTGAGGGTATGAAACCCTGGATTTCGTATCATTCTACTATTTTTAGTGACGCACATGCTAGGTGACGGGCGTGTGGGCATACACTGTTGGGGAATTGTGACTTGGTCCGTCCCGTAGCAACTGTAAAGTTGCATACTTTGTTGAAACCATTTGATACTTATATGTTTTAGAAAGAATTTCTGTAAATTGGGATGAATGCCATGTTTGGGCCTTGCGCCAATGCTGTTTGGACCCTTAGGGGCTGTTTCTTACCATCCTCTTATTGTTTTCGATTGAAAATCTCTACTCAGTCATGTTTATACTTGTTTACCGTATAACTCAGTTTTATGACTCTACTTTGATGCACATAAATATTTTGGGCCGAATGCCCTGTTTTACTGAAATGCCCGAGAGGCTTGAGATACTTATGACTGAGTGAGGCCGAGGGCCTGATTTGTGAGGATGAGTGTGGATCGGGGCTGCCCGCCTGCAGCATACTTATGACTGAGTGAGGCCTAGGGCCTGATTTCTGAGGATGAGTATTGATCGGGGCTGCCGCCTGCAGCATACTTTATTATTATCGCATGTGAGTTGTCCGTGCAGATTAGAGTGCTTGGGCTGAAGGAGCCCCTCTGGAGTCTGTACACACCCCCAATGAGTACAGGTACCTACTAAGTGCGAGTGCCGAGTGCCGAGTGCTGAGTGACTGGGAGGCATGAGTGATTGTGAGGTATGCCCGAGTGGCAAGAGTGATTGTGAGGTATGCCCGAGTGGCACGAGTGACTGTGAGGTTTGCCCGAGGGGCTGTATATGAGTGATGTTTTGCCCGAGGGATTGTTTATGATTTCATTATTTTTGCTCACTTTTGCATTGAGCCTTCGTTTGAAAAACTGTTGGAAAAATATCTTTAAATGATTTTTACTGGAACTAGGTTTAAACGAGATGTTTGATTCAAATCCTGATTTTAAAAGCATGTGGTATTTTATTGAGATTTCCTGATATGAACGTTATATGCTTTATTGCTCGTCACTACTGCTCAGTCTTTATTTATTGTTGTTACTTACTGAGTTGGCGTACTCACGTTACTCCCTGCACCTTGTGTGCAGATTCAGGTATAGCTGGACACGGTAGCGGTTATTGAGTGTTCTGGTTGCAGATTTTCTTGGAGATAGCAAGGTAGCTGTTTGGCAATAGCAGCCCCTGCTCTTCTCCCTCTTATCTTCCTCTAGTTGTATTTATCTATTTTCCAGGCTGCGTTAGCCTTAATATTGTTAGACAGATTGTAGCAGATGCTCATGACTAGTGACACCCCGATGTCGGGCTTTTCTTTTCCGCACTTATGTTTTTCTTTGATTTGAACTCTTTAAATGGAGGTTTTATGTTAAATAACCTTGAAATTATCTTTAAAATGAAAATATCAGTTTATTTTGGAAATGAGTCGGCTTGCCTAGTTCCACGATAGGCGCCATCACGACAGGGGTTAGTTTTGGGTCGTGACACTCAAATCCTAAGGAAAAAATCCCCCACACAAGGTTAGGCCAGATACTTACCTCGAACCAAGCTCAAATAATCCGTAAGAATGTCCTTTCCTCAATTATCCGACTCCGAATGGCCCAAATCTAGCCAAACACAATTGCATAACATGAATACTACAATAATAAACTTATCTAATCAATGAATTCAATATTTAATAAAAATTCCGAAATTCGCCCTAAAAAGTCGATCTAGGCCCACGTCTCGGAATCGGGTAAAAGTCACAAAATACGAACACCCATTCACTCGCGAGTTCACTCGTACCAAAATTATCCAAATCCGATGTCTAAATCCCAATCAAAACTCAAAACTCTTAGTTGAAGAACTTCTTCCCATTTTTCCTAAATTTTCAATCCAAACCCGAAACTAAATGGAGAAAACAACTATGGATTAATGGAAAACAACCAAAAATGAGTTAGGAATCATTACCCCAAAGTTTCCTCTGAAAAACCCTCGAAAAATTGCCAAATTCCGAGCTCTCAAGTCCAAAAACGAAGAATAAAACCAAACCCTCGGATTTCTCTTTTCTGCCCAGGCGTGACCGCATCTGCGCGACCGCAGGTGCGCATGTCCAACCGCACCTGTGCGCCAAAAATCCGCTTATGCGGAGCCGCTGATGCGCACAATTTCTCCGCACCTGCAGAGACTGTCAAGTCCAGCTCTTCTCGCACCTGCGCCTCAATCTTCGCATCTGCGGGCATCGCAGATGCGGAATTTTCCTCACACCTGTGACCCCTGGCACTCCTCCATTTTTCCGCTTCTGCGCTTGCCTCTCTGCACGTGCGCTCTCGCACCTGCGGTCTCTTCTTCGCAGGTGCGAAAATACCAGAAGCTTGAAGACTTAGCAGTAACACAAATTAAATTTTTAATCCGTTAAGCACCCGAAACTCACCCGAGGCCCCCGGGACCTCAACCAAACATACCAACCAATTCTAATACACCATACGAACTTAGTCAAGCCTTAAAGTCGTATCAAACAATGTCGAAACCACGAATCGCACCATGAATCGAACTTATAAATTTTAAATCTTTTAACTTCTAAAACCCATGCCGAAACCTATCAAATCAACCCGGAATGACGTCAAATTTGCAGGCAAGTCCCAAATAACATAACAGAGTTGTTCCAACTCTCGGAATCGCATTCCAACCCCGATATCAAAAAGTCCACTTCCGGTCCAAATCTCCAAAAATTCGACTTTCGCCATTTCAAGCCTAAATCAGCTACAAACCTCAGATTTATAGTCCAGACACGTTCCTAAGTCCAAAATCACCCAACGGAGCTAATGGAACTGACGGAACTCCATTCCGGAGTCGTCTTCACATAGTTTCGACTACGATCAAAATCCTAAGACTTACGCTTTTATTTTAGGGACTATGTGTCCCAAATCACTCTGAATCATCCAGTAACTGAATTCAACCACGCACACAAGTCAATACATATAATATGAAGCTGCTCAAGATCTTATGCCGCCGAACGGGACTTAAATTCTCAAAACGACCGGCCGGGTCGTTACAACTGGTAAGTGCTGAGCCTAACCTTGACGAAGTAGTGACGAGGCTAAGGCGGGTCACTTACATTACCTGTACGCAATATTAGTAACAACAACAATAATAGAAATAAATCAGGTAACTCACTTATAATAATTGAAGCCAACTCATCAGTCATAACCAATTATCATTTCCATCAATTCTGTTGCAGCGTGCAACTCGCTCTCACAATATATTCACATTCAATTCGGTTGCAGCATGCAACCCGCTCTCACAATATATTCACATTCGGTTCTGTTGCAGTGTGCAACCCGCTTTCACAATATATTCATTTTAATCAAGTCTGCTGCGGCGTGCAAACCGATTCCCCAATATATATATATGTATTTCGACTTTTAAATAAGCTTGTTGCGGCGTGCAACCCGATCCTCCAATATAGATTTTTAATAAGTCTGGTGCGGCGTGCAACCTGATCCTCCAATATGGACTTTTTAATAAGTCTGTTGCGGCGTGCAACCCTATCCTCCAATATATTCATTATAATCAATTGTGTTGCGGTGTGCAACCCGATCCTCCAACATATTCATTATAATCAATTCTGTTACGACGTGCAACCCGATCCTCCAATATATTCATTATAATCAATTCTGTTGCGGCGTGTAACCCGATCCTCCAACATATTCATTTACCAATTCTTATAGAAGAAATTTTTCCAGTAAATGCAACAATTAATATAAAATTATAAGACAACAAGCATACGATGATTATGATTTAATTATAAAACAAACAAAGGCAAATAGCAAATTATTATGGAAATCAGAGAGAAAATATGCAGTTTAATATTTAATATGCTAAATGTCAAATAACAATTAAGGCACATAATTCAAATAGCATGTAACAATTAATGCATGAATTCAATAATTAATATTTGACAAAGAATAGGAGAGAAACAATTATTATAATAATTAATTCATGGTTTAAAATAATTTATGATATTTTCAAGTAAGCAGGCAAACAATTAATTTGACGACATATAGACACTCGTCACCTCGCGTATACGTCATTCACATGCAATTCACATAACAAATAATTTAAGAGTTCTATTCCCTCAAGTCAAGGTTAACCACGACACTTACCTCGCTTTGCAAATTCCAATCAACTACTCGATCACAACTTTTTCTTTTAAATTTGTCTCCAAAATCTTCAAATCTATTCACAAACAATTCAATATAATCAATACGAATCATAGGAATTAATTCCATATGAATTTATTAATTTTTCGGATAAAATCTGAAATTCATTAAAATATTCGGCAGTGGGACCCACGTCTCAAATCTCGGAAAAACTTACGAAATCCGAACACCCATTCCGAGACGAGTCCAACCATACAAAAATTATCCAATTCCGATATCAAATGGTCCTTCAAATCTTAAATTTTTATTTTTGGAAGATTTTATAAAAATTTCAATTTCTTCTATCTAAATCCGAAATAAATGATGAATATAGACTTAGATTTATGAAATACAATCACTATACGATAAAGAACACTTACCCAGTTCGAAATCCTGAAAAACTCCTGTGAAATCGCTCCTAAACCGAGTTCTAATTGAGGGTTTGTGAAAAATGGAAAAAATCCCGTTTTGGTTCTGTTTTAAGTCACAGGCGTCAGGCCTTCTTCGTGTTCGCGAAGGTCCTGTCGCGTTCTCTATAAATAGCAGCCCGTGGCTTTCACGTTCGCGAGTCCTCCTTCACGTTTGCGAAGGCTTTTTCCCCCCTGGCCTACGCGTTCGCGTGCCAGTGCTCGCGTTCGCGTAGAAGGACAACAAACCCCTCCCCCGGGCCTCTAAAGCTTCGTGTTCGCGTTGAGTTGGTCGCGTTCGCGAAGGGTGAAGTCCCCATAGGTTCGCGTTCGCGACCCAATCTTCGCGTTCGCGAAGAAGAAAATTCAGCCAGCTCAGTTTGCTCTTCGCGTTCGCGAGAGTACATTCGCGAACGCGATGATGGAAATATTAAAAGCCTGAAGTTGCAGAAAATCAGATTTTTCTAAGTTCAAAATCATCCTGTATCCTATCCGAAACTTACCTGAGCCCTCGGGGCTCCAAACCAAACATGCACCCAAGTCCTAAAATATTATACGAACTTGCTCGCGTGATCAAATCGCCAAAATAACACCTAGAACTACGAATCGGACACCAAATCAAAGGAAATTTTCAAGAAAACTTTAAAACTTATATTTTTACAACCGGACATCCGAATCACGTCAAATCAACTCCAATTCTCACCAAATTTGGCAGACAAGTCATAAATATTATAGTGGACCTATACCGGGCTTCAAAACCAAAATACGGACCCGAGGTCAATAAATTCAATATCAGTAATTTCTTAGAAATCATTAAGCTTTCAAGCTTTTAATTTTTCTTTTTCATCAAAATTCCATATCTCGGGCTAGGAACCTCAGAATTCGATTTTGGGCATACGCCCAAGTCCTAAATCACGATATGGATCTACCGAAATTGTTAAAACATTGATCCGGATCCGTTTGCTCAAAATGTTAACCAAAGTCAACTTAGTTGAGTTTTAAAGCTCTATTTCATATTTTACTCCATATTTCACATAAGAACTTTCGAGAAAATTGTACGGACAGCGCACGTAAGTCGAGGAATGATAAATGGTGCTTTTCGAGGTCTTAAAACACATAATTACTTATTAAATTTAAAGATGACATTTTGGGTCATCACATTCTCCACCTCTAAAACAAACGTTCGTCCTCGAATGGGGTTAGAAAAAGTACCCGAGCTGGAGAAAATGTGTGGATATTTACTTCGCATGTCCGACTCGGACTCCCAGGTAGATGCCTCTACCGGCTGACCTCTCCATTGTACCCGAACTGAAGGATAACTCTTAGACCTCAACTGTCGGACATGCCGGGCTAGAATAGCCACCGGCTCATCCTCGTAAGTCAAATATTTGTCCAATTGGACAGAGCTGAAATCTAACACGTGGGACGGGTCACCATGATAATTCCGGAGCATAGACACATGGAACACCGGATGAACCGCTAATAAACTAGGTGGTAATGCAAGCCTGTAGGCTACTTCACCCACCCTTTCAAGAATTTCAAAGGGTCCGATATACCTAGGGCTCAACTTGCCCTTCTTTCCGAACCTCATTACACCTTTCATAGGTGAAACCAGGAGCAATATTATTTCTCCAACCATGAATGCAATATCATGAACTTTTCGGTCGGCATAACGCTTTTGCCTAGACTGAGCTGTGCGAAGTCGATCCTGAATAATCTTGACCTTATCCAAGACATCCTGTACCAAATCGGTACCCAACAACCAAGCCTCTCCCGGTTCAAACCAACCAACTGGCGATCGACATCGCCTTCCGTATAATGCCTCATATGGAGCCATCTGAATGCTCGACTGGTAGCTATTATTATTATAAGCAAACTCCACAAGTGGCAAGAAATGATCCCGAGAACCTCCAAAATCTATAACACAAGCGCATAGCACATCTTCCAATATCTGAATAGTGCGCTCTGACTGTCCGTCTGTCTGTGCATGAAATGTTGTATTCAACTCCACCCGCGTGCCTAACTCACGATGTACATCCCTCCAGAAATGTGAGGTAAACTGCGTACCTCGATCTGAAATAATAGACACGGGCACACCATGAAGGCGGACAATCTCATGAATGTAAATTCCATCTAACCTCTATGAAGAATAGGTAACTGCCACTGGAATGAAATGTGCTGACTTGGTCAACCTGTCCACAATGACCCAAACTGCGTCAAAGTTTCTCTGAGTCAGTGGGAGCCCAACAACAACATCCATAGTGATACGCTCCCACTTCCACTCAGGAATTTATAACTTTTGAAGCAAACCACCAGGTCTCTGATGCTCGTATTTAACTTGCTGACAATTCAGATACCGAGCTACATATGAAACTATATACTTTTTCATTCTCCTCCATCAATAATGTTGCCGCAAATCTTGATACATTCTGGCGGTACCTGGATGAATAAAATACCTGGAACTGTGTGCTTCTTCAAGAATTAATTCACGAAGCCCATCCACATTAGGCACACAAATACGACCCTGCATTCGCAGAACCCCATCTTTCCCCACAGCAACCTATTTGGCATCACCGTGCCGCACCGTGTCCTTAAGGACAAGTAAATGAGGATCATTATACTGCATTTCTCTGATGCGCTCATATAAAGAAGACCGAGCGACTGTGCAAGCTAGAACCCGACTGGGTTCTGAAACATCTAACCTCATGAACTGATTAGCCAAAGTCTGAACATATGTAGCTAATGGCCTCTCACTAACCGGAATATACACAAGACTGCCCATACTCACAACCTTTCTACTCAAAGCATCGTCCACCACATTGGCCTTTCCGGGGTGATACAAAATGGTGATATCATAGTCTTTCAACAACTCCAACCATCTTCTCTGCCTTAAATTAAGATCCTTTTGTTTGAACATATACTGAAGCCTACGATGATCAGTAAATACCTCACACGAGACACCGTATAGGTAATGCCTCCAAATCTTCAGCGCATGAACAATGGCTACCAATTCTAAGTCATGAACAGGATAATTATTCTCGTGAACTTTCAACTGCCGCAACGCATATGCAATTACCTTGCCATCTTGCATTAATAGTGCACCAAGCCCAATGTGAGATGCGTCACAATATACCGTATACGATCCTGAACCTATGGGTAATACCAACACGGGCGCCGTAGTCAAAGCGGTCTTGAGCTTCTGAAAGCTCAACTCACACTCGTCTGACCATCTGAATGGGACACCTTTCTGGGTCAATCTGGTCAATGGGCTTGCTATAGATGAAAACCCTTCCACGAACCGACGATAATAACCTGCTAAACCCAGGAAACTCCGGATCTCTGTAACTGAAGTAGGTCTAGGCCAATTCTGAACAGCCTCAATCTTCTTAGGATCCACCTTTATGCCTTCTGCCGATACAACATGCCCCGAAAAGGCAACTGAGTCTAACCAAAACTCACATTTTAAAAACTTGGCATATAACTGATTATTCTTCAAGGTGTAAAGCACACTTCAAAGATGCTGCTCATGTTCCTCTCGACTGCTGGAGTAAATCAAGATATCATCATTGGATACAACCACAAAAGAATCCAAATAAGGCTTGAACACCCGATTCATCAAATCCACAAATGCTGCTGGGGAATTTGTCAACCCAAATGACATCACTAGGAATTTGTAATGCCCATACCGAGTTCGAAAAGTTGTTTTAGGGACATCAGATGCCCTAATCTTCAACTGATGGTAACCAAACCTCAAATCGATCTTCGAAAATACCTTGGCACCCTGAAGCTGATCAAATAAGTCATCAATTCTTGGCAGCGGATATTTGTTTTTGATAGTGGCTTTGTTCAACTGCCGATAATCTATACACATCCGCATAGAGCCATCTTTCTTCTTTACAAATAATATTGGTGCACCCCAGGGCGAGATACTGGGTCTAATGAATCCTTCATCAAGCAAGTCTTGTAACTGCTCTTTCAATTCTTTCAACTCCGGCGGGGCCATACGGTATGGTGGAATAGAAATGGGCTGAGTGCCCAGAGCCAAATCAATACAGAAGTCAATATCTATGTCGGGTGGCATCCCCGGCAAATCTGTAGGAAATACTTCTGGAAATTCACGAACAACTGGTACTGAGTCCATTGAAGGAGCATCCGCACTGGGATCACAAATATAAGCCAAATAGGCTAGACACCCTTTCTCTACCATACGCCGAGCTTTCATATAAGAAATAACCCTACTGGCAGAATGACCATGAGTTCCTTTCCACTCTAACCAAGGTAACCCCGGCATGGCTAGAGTCATTGTCTTGGAATGACAATCCAATATAGCATGATAAGGTGACAGTCAATCCATACCCAATATGACATCAAAATCTACCATATCAAGAAGTAGAAGATCCACACTAGTCTCAAGATTACCAATAGTAATCACACACGAACGATAGACATGATCTACTACAACAGAGTCTCCCACCGTTGTAGATACACACACAGAAGCACTCAGAGAAACACAAGGCACAACCAAATATAAAGCAAAATAGGAGGACATATAGGAATAAGTAGATCATGGATCAAATAGAACCGAAGCATCTCTATGGCAAATTGGAATAATACATGTGATCACAGAATCAGATGATTCGGCCTCAGGCCTAGCTGGAAAAGCATAAAATCGGGGCTGGGCCTCACCATTCTGAACTGCTTCTCTGGGACGGCCTCTAACTGGCTGGCCTCCACCTTTAACGGTCTGACCTCCACCTCTAATGGCCTGACCTCCCCCTCTAACTGCCTGACCCCTACCTCTACCTGCCTGACCCCTACCTATACCTGGCTGAGCAGGCGGTGAAGCAACTGGTGCCGCCATGATGGCACAAGAATCTTGCCGAGATCTGTTACTCGCAGATCTAAGGCAATACCTCCTGATGTGACCAATTTTCCCACACTCATAACACCCATACTGATGTCGTGGCTGTTGAAGCTGAAGCTGACCCAGATGGGCCGGATAACCACTGTAGTAACTCTGGAGTTGTGGTGCACTGATAGGAGCTGAATGTGCACTAAATGTTGGCTGCCCAGAGTAATGCATAATAGGACCGTGACTCCCTGAAGCACCGGGAGATGCATGAAGTGCTGAATGAAACGGTCTGGGAGGATGTCCCCTACCAAAATTATCTCTGCCTCCAGACGAGGAACCACCGACACCATCGAACTGATGAGGCCTCTTATCGGACCTCTGCCCTATCTCTTGTGCAAGAATCATCTCGATCCTCCTTGCGACATTAGCAACCGCCTGAAAAGAAATCTCACTTCCAGTCTCCTTGGCCATCTGAAGTCTGATAGGGTAAGTGAGTCCCTCAATAAAACTCCTCACTCTCTCTCCCTCCGTAGGTAGTAAAAGGAGAGCATGACAGGACAAATCTACAAAATGGGACTCATACTGAGTAACAGTCATACTGCCTTGCTGTAGATGCTCAAATTGCTTGCGAAATTCCTCTCTCAGTGTGATAGGGAGGAACTTCTCCAGAAATAGCTGAGAGAACTGTTCCCAGGTAAGTGCAGGCGATCCGACTGGTCGGGTCAATGTATACTCTCTCCACCACCTCTTGGCGGAACCCGTCATCTGAAATACAGCAAATTCAACCCCATTGGTCTCAACTATACCCATGTTCCGCAGCACCTCATGGCAGCGTTCAAGATAATCTTGTGGGTCCTCAGAAGGTGTACCGCTGAAGTGAACTAGAAAGAGCTTAGTAAACTTATACAATCTCAGTAAGGCCTCAAAAGACATGGCGGGCCTATCACCGGTCTGTGCTGCAACAACTGGCTCAACTACCCCAACTAGCGGGGCTGATGGAGCCTGATTCTGGGGAGCTGTCTGCTCCGCAGCGGGAGTAGTGGGAGTTTGTGCTCCTCCCCCAGCCTGTGAGACGGTTGGTGCCACTGAAAATGTACCATTCTGGGCCACGCCCTCCATAAGACTTACCAAACGGACTAGAGCGTCCTGAAGAATTGGAGTAGCTATGAATCCTTACGGGACCTGAACTGGTCCAGCTGGTACATTCTGAACTGGAACCTCCTCCTGAAAGTCCACTTGAGGTTCTTCAACAGGTGCAGCTGCTCGAGCTCTAGACTGAGCTCTACCTCGACCTCTAGCACGACCTCGACCTTTATCCCTGGCCATAGTTGCCACCGGGGGTTCTGGTCCCTGTCCATCGGTAGAGGTATTACATGTTCTCACCATCTGCGAGAAAATAAGAGTAGAATGGTTCAATCATCGATGATAGAATAAAATCGCACGACAGAATAAGAAAGAAATGATATTGTTCCTAAAATTCATAGCCTTTGAGAGATAAGTACAGACGTCTCCGTACCGATCCTTCAGACTCTACTAAGCTTGCTCGTGACTCGTGAGACCTATGTAACCTAGTGCTCTGATACCAACTATCACGACCCAAAATTCCCACCTTCGGACTGTGATGGCGCCTAACATTTCACTTGCTAGGCAAGCCAACGTTAGAATAATATTATCTATTTTTAAAACAATTTTTAAATTTATTAATAATCAAAGAACAAATGCGGAAGTAAAATCTGAAATATAGTGAAATAATCCATAAAAATAACGAAGTCTAAATACCATCCCAGAATTGGTGTCACAAGTGCAAGAGCTTCTAGAATAATACAAATAAAGGTCTGAATAAAATAAAGCTGTCTGAAAATAAACACACACCTAAAGTAAAATAGATGGGGACTTCAGAACTGCAGACGCCATGCAGTTATACCTCAAGTCTCCTCTGAGTAACTGAAATCCGAGCAAGTCTATGGCACGCTGTTGGGACCAACTCCAAAATCTGCACAAGAAGTGCAGAGTGTAGTATCAGTACAACCGACCACATGTACTGGTAAGGGCTGAGCCTAACCTCGACGAAGTAGTGACGAGGCTAAGGCGGGTCACTTACATTACATGTACGCAATATTAGTAACAACAACAATAATAGAAACAAATCAGGTAACTCATTTATAATAATTGAAGCCAACTCAGCAGTCATAACCAGTTATTATTTCCATCAATTTTGTTGCAGCGTACAACTCGCTCTCACAATATATTTACATTCAATTCTGTTGCAGCGTGCAACCCGCTCTCACAATATATTCACATTCGGTTCTGTTGCAGCGTGCAACCCGCTCTCACAATATATTCATTTTAATCAAGTCTGTTGCGGCGTGCAAACCGATCCCCCAATATATATATATATATATATATATATATATATATATATATATATATATATATATATATATGTATGTATGTATTTCAATAAGTCTGTTGCGGCGTGCAACCCGATCCTCCAATATGGACTTTTTAATAAGTCTGTTGCGGTGTGCAACCCGATCCTTCAATATATTCATTATAATAAATTATATTGCGGCGTGCAACCCGATCCTCCAACATATTCATTATAATCAATTCTGTTGCGGCATGCAACTCGATCCTCCAACATATTCATTATAATCAATTCTGTTGCGGTGTGCATCCCGATCCTTCAACATATTCATTTACCAATTCTTATAAAAGAAATTTCCCCAATAAATGCAATAATTAATATAAAATTATAAGACAACAAGCATATGATGATTATGATTTAATTATAAAACAAACAAAGGCAAATAGAAAATTATTATGGAAATTAGAGAGAAAATATGCAGTTTAATATTTAATATGATAAATATCAAATAACAATTAAGGCACATAATTCAAATAGCATGTAACAATTAATGCATGAATTCAAGAATTAATATTTGACAAAGAATAAGAGAGAAATAATTATTATAATAATTAATTCATGGTTTAAAATAATTTATGATTTTTTCAAGTAAGCAGGCAAATAATTAATTTGATGACATATAGACACTCGTCACTTCGCCTATACGTCATTCACATGCAATTCATATAACAAATAATTTAAGGGTTCTATTCCCTCAAGTCAAGGTTAACCACGACACTTACCGCGCTTTGCAAATTCTAATCAATTACTCGACCACAACTTTTCCATTTAATTTGTCTCCAAAAGATTCAAATCTATTCACAAACAATTCAATATACTCAATACGAATCATAGGAATTAATTTCATATAAATTTACTAATTTTTCGGATAAAATCTAAAATTTATTAAAATATTCGGCAGTGGGAACCACGTCTCAAATCTCGAAAAAACTTACGAAATTCGAACACCCATTCTGAGACGAGTCCAACCATATAAAAATTATCCAATTCCGATATAAAATAGACCTTCAAATCTTAAATTTTTATTTTTGGAAGATTTTATAAAAATTCTAATTTCTTCCATCTAAATCCGAAATAAATGATGAATATAGACTTAAATTTATGAAATACAATCACCATATGTTAAAGAACACTTACCCATTTCGAAATCGTAAAAAATTCCTTTGAAATCGCTCCTAAACCGAGTTCTAATTGAGGGTTTGTGAAAAATGGAAAAAATATCGTTTTGGTTCTGTTTTAAATCACAGGCATTCGCGAAGGGCCTGTCGCGTTCTCGATGAATAGCAGTCCATGGATTCGCGTTCGCGAGTCCTCCTTCGTGTTCGCGAAGGCTTTTTCCTCTGGCCTACGTGTTCGCGTACCAGTGCTCGCGTTCGCGTAGAAGGACAACAGACCCCTCCCCAGACCTCTAAAGCTTCGCGTTCACGAAGAAGAAAATTCAGCCAGCCCAGTTTGCTCTTCGCGTTCGTGAGAGTACATTCGCGAACGCGATGAAGAAAATACCAGAAGCCTGAAGTTGCAGAAAATTAGATTTTTCTAAGTTCAAAATTATCCCGCATCCTGTCCGAAACTCACCCGAGCCCTCGGGGCTCCAAACCAAATATGCACACAAGTCCTAAAACATCATACGAATTTGCTCGCGCGATCAAATCGCCAAAATAACACCTAGAACTACGAATCGGACACCAAGTCAAAGGAAGTTTTCAAGAAAATTTTAAAACTTATATTTTTACAACCGGACGTCCGAATCACGTCAAATAAATTTCGATTCTCACAAAATTTGGCAGACAAGTCATAAATATTATAGTGGACCTATACCGGGCTCCGAAACTAAAATACGGACCCGAGATCAATGAATCCAACATTAGTAATTTCTTAGAAATCATTAAGCTTTCAAGCTTTTAATTTTTGTTTTCATCAAAATTTCATATCTCGGGCTAGGGACCTCGGAATTCGATTTTGGGCATACGCCCAAGTCCCAAATCACGATACAGACCTACCAAAATTGTCAAAATACTGATCCGGGTCTGTTTACTCAAAATATTGACCAAAGTCAACTTAGTTGAGTTTTAAAGCTCTATTTTACATTTTACTCCATTTTTCACATAAAAACTTTCCAAACAATTGTACGGACTGCGCACGCAAGTTGAGGAATGATAAATGGTGCTTTTAGAGGTCTTAGAATACAGAATTACTTATTAAATTTAAAGATGACATTTTGGGTCATCACAACTTCAGTGCTTGGGTCCTTTTGAGTAATATTCCAAGCAGTCAACTTGAACTTCCCGTCGTCCATCCTTGTACCAGGAAGGAAGGTATCAGTGGATTCATCAAAACTTTGTCATAGTGGCTTCCCTGACAAATCATCAATTAAACCAAATTTCCTAAATCCAAGAGTTTCGCTTTATGTGAAAAATAATAATATGAATAATAATAATATCATCTAGAGGAAAGAATAATATCACCCGAAGAAGAAGAATAAGGAGGAGGAGAAGGAGGAGAAGAAAGAGGCCTGAAATTGTTTAAAAAGTGGGTACAAGTTAAAACGTTTTTAAAAAGTTGATATAAGTTAAATGGGGGCGACCAAATAGGGCGCCCCGTATAATTTTTACGGAAACAAATGAACATAATGAAGGGGAATGTCGTTCAATTAGCATTAGAGAAATGAAGAAATTAATGGTGTCTAATAGGCCGGGCTGACCCAATTTTGGTCTGGCCTTGACCACTATTAGAACAGCCTGCATCAGCCTGTGACAAAGGGTGGTCTCCCCTTTCCCTGTTTAGCCGTAAACTTTCATCAACAAAAAATAGACAATCGGCTGATGCCCTCTTCTATCAACTAAAATAAATAAATAAAATAAAATAACCTTCATTTTTTATACGTTGCCTTATCTTCTGCAAATATCCATCAGAAAATTATCATAATCATTTCCTTCTTTGCCCAAAAAATATTTCGATCTACATTCGGTAATAATTACTGAAAAAGAATCTCCATCAACAACCAATAAAATTAGAAAATACAAATTATCATCAGAAGGAGGAAGGAAGAACAAATATACCAATTGCAACTCTTAAACACCGTTATCTTCTTCTTTATCTTTGCCGCCCTCATTAGCCACCAGTGTATAAACTGTGTAATCATTGTATGCTCATTGCATACTTAGTGTATATTCCTAAATTATGCACTGAATATACATTAATTATACATTATACACATGTTATATAAAGTATATACGTAAGTACATCACTATTATACAATGTTAATTTCACTGTTACACAGTTTTTATTTTACTGTTATCCAATGTATAAACAATTGCTATACAATAATTCTTACTCACAAGCACCATTAGGATGAGAAAAGAGAAAAATTCCAGATCCACCGCCCGAAAAAACTGCCCAATTGGGTTTGAGGCGAGAGAAATGAGGGAATAAATAGGTGGATTTGAGGAAGGAAGTGAGAGACGGGAGAGAGAAAAAAAGAAGAAGAAAGGCCAGCAAAATTGTGAAGAAGAGAAGAGAGGGACGATGCTGAGAGAGAGAGGAGGGAGAGATGTGGGGAGCAATTATGTTTAGTGGGGAAAGTGAGAGTAGGGTTAAAAAAAAGTAATAAAAGTAAAATATGGCTATTTAAAGTTTTTATCCTATATGGGTTGTTATTTCAGTTAAAAACTCTTAATAATTCTAACATAATCTTAAAATATCCATTATGAACACTATTCACTTCACTCACATGTGTGTTAAGCCTTTCTATACCTTTATTCTACTGCTAAAATCATCTTTTGTGAAAGAATCACCTACTTTTTTCATATTCCTAAATTTTATTTTTAAACAAGTAACAACATAAGCAAAACGCTACACTTTTTTTAGTATTGTATTCTAACCATCTAGAATAGAAGTGAATATATTTTTCTATATATATATATATATTGACAAAAGTTATTGGACTCCGGAAAATCATACCCCACACTGTAGATCGGTCCCGATGGACGATAACTTATTATGACCATATAAGATAAATTCCAAAAGTTAAGCTAGGATAGTGTTGATAAGAAAGTTACTTTTTAGAACTTGTGATCATAAATATGCAATGCAACAATTAGTGAAAGAATTAAAATATGTTATGAAATAATAAAAGAAGAAGAAGAAGAAGAAGAGTATTGGAGAGAAAAGTAGAGAGAGAATTCTTATTGATTTTGGGATGATTTACAATGGAATAGAACCCTCTATTTATAAGAAAAGAGTGACTTAACCACCAAGTAATAATCCCTAAAATCTCTCTAAAATATAGACATTCACCATAAATAAAATACTATTTATAACACTCCCCCTTGAATGTCTATTCAATAGATAATATGCCTCATTAAAACTTTAACTAAAATAAAACCCAGTGGAAAAAAAATCTAGTGAAGAAAAGAGTACACATGTTTAAAAATACGTCTTTTGGTTGCCTCGTTAAAAACCTTGCAAGAAAAACCCAGTGGGACAAAACCTTGTAAGGAAAAAAGAGTATAACGCGTATTAACTCCCCTGATGAGATTAGCAATCTACATCCTTGAGCCTTCGCATTCCAATCTTGTGTACCATCTTCAAAAGATCGTTGGTAGAGATTTGATAAACAAATCAACCATATTAACTTGAATGAATATATTCCGCCTTGAAATCATCATTCTTGATAGATATATAATATCTTCATATAATTTCGTGGAATGACTTTTTCAATATCTCCATAGTGGCAAAAAAATTCGCTATCACATTATCATGCTTATAGTTATAGCAATATACATTTGTGCACAAATTGCACTTAGGATGTAGTACTTCATGACCAAGAATTCTATATGCTTTAAGCAATTTAAATCCTTCAGAGATTGTCATATAAGTTAAGTCATATAAGCCATATAAATAGACTTTAGATGCATATCAAGTTTTCATGTCATGCTAGACATCTAAGATAGATAAATGTGATTGCACTCGTCATTGACTTTATACTTTCAAGTATTTGAACTACATGTCCAAAACTACATGTCTTTCATATGAAACCAATTCTATTTGAATTGTGTCTATTATATTTGGCCAATATTTTTGTGTTTGTATTCGACAGACTTGAGGTCCTCATCTATACTTAGCACTATGATAGATGTCGTCGACAAATATTTTATATCGGTTCCAATATTTTTTTCATAAAGACATAACATAGAGATCTCTTCATTCATATATTCAGGTAACTGAATCTCTCATGAGATTTTATAAAGTGTTATTTCATGTGATCTTCTAAATTACTTGCCTCCTTTATTATGATCATTTTGATCATTTACTCATCTTTTTATCAAAAAATTTTACTTGAAATCAATTTGTCTATACGCTTTAAGCGTACCATAGTCTTTGTCCTTCTAGGACTTATTCTAATAGGAGCATTTGTAGTGAGAATATAGTTACTTTCTTTGGGTCAGCAAATGCGTCTAGCATGCTTTGTAATATATTGCAGATGAATTATCTTTTTATGAACTTCAAGTTCATATTATCTTCTTCGAGGATCTAGATGTAGAAATGATAATTCATTCCACGTAACGTTTTCTCAACTGTTTATCTTGTCTCCCCCTCATGTTAGAAAAACTAACTTGCTTTCTCAACTTTGGAAAATCATCTTTGTGCATTATGGTGTTAATTAAAATATACACCACACATCAATAATAATAAGATGAAATTATTTGATTCCTGACCCTGAACCACTTGTGAGGGGAGAATATAATATACTTTTGTGTATAACGTATATCAAACTAATATAGATAACTTTGTTCTCATAAGCAATAGTTTAACTATTATATAACGTCCCAACCGGTCGTTTTGAGTGTTAGAACCCCGTTCCTCTAAATAAAACTTCCCGTATGTATTTTTAATGATTTATGACTTGCGTGGATGGTTGGTTCGGGATTTGGAAGTGTGTGAGTTGAAATCGGAACACTTGGTTCCTTAAGTTGGCTTTAAAAGATCAAGTTTGACTTTGGTCAATATTTTGGCCAAACAGACTCGGATCATTTTTGACAATTTTGTAGTTCCGTATCGTGATTTGGGACTTGGACGTATGCCCGGAATCAAATTTTGAGGTCTCTAGCCCGAGATATGGAATTTTGATGAAACAATTAAAAAATTTAAGTTCAAATAGTGACCGGATGTCGAATTATGTGCAAACAACCCCAGAATAGCATTTTAATGATTCCAACAGCTCCGTATGGTGATTTTGGACTTAGGAGCGTAATCGAAATTTTATTTGGAAGTCTGTAGTGAAATTAGACTTGAAATAGCTAAAACAAGAATTTAAATTTGGAAGTTTGACCGGGGAGTTGACTTTTTGATACCGGAGTCGGAATACAATTCCAAAAATTCTCATAGCTCCGTTATATTATTTATAACTTGTGTGCAAAATTTGAGGTCAATCCGAGTTGATTTGATAGGAATCGGACGAGCAGAAGTCTTTTTAGAAGTTTTTGAATTCATAAGTCAATTCATGCGTTTTGGCGTCCGATTCTTGGTTTTTGATATTATTTCCGGATTTTGATCACTCGAGCGAGTTCGTATGAGGTTATTAGACTTGTGTGGATAGTTGTTGTGGATCCCCGAGGGCTCGGGTGAGTTTCGGACGTTCGGAAGGAATGAAAATACATCAGTGTTCTGGTGTTTCTTGGCACCAGTTGCAGGTCTCGCAAATGCGAGAAATTATTCGCAAATGCGAGAAGGGCTTCGCAATTGCGAAAAAGCCCGACCTAGGCAGTGTTCGCATTTGCGACACATTTGATGCATTTGCGATCCCAGCAGAGTTCGCATTTGCGACTCTTTGGTCGCATTTGCGACCCCAGCAGCTGAAGGCCAAGCTTCGCATTTGCGAGAGTTGTGTCGCATTTGCGAACCTGGTGTCGCAAATGCGACATCAGAGGCCTGTGCCCCGCTCATTTAATGCGCGACTTAGGCCATTTATCTCACTTTTCTTTCATCTCTTGGGCGATTCTTGGAGCTTTTTGAGAGGAGTTTTCAACTAACAACTTGGAGGTAAGTTAATTCCACACCCCTTGAGTTAAATACATAGATTATAGGTAGATTATGTGTAAATCTTAGAAATCAAGGGTTTAGCTGAAAACCCTAGATTTTTATAAAAATGAGATTTTAACCACGAAAATAGTTATGGAATTAGGTAGAAATTATATATTTATGTTCCTAAGATTATGGGTAACGTTTTCATCCGAAAATTTCTGGAATCCGGGCACGTGGGCTCGGGGTGAATTTTAGAAATTTTACCATTTTGGATAGGGTAATTTATTTAATAGATGAATTTCAAATTATTGAACATATATTAATTATTTTATATAACTTTTGGATAGTTTCGGATTTTTTGGCATCGAATCGAGAATTTTACGTGACGCGATAATCGAAAATTGGACTTTGAGACGAGGTAAGTCTCTTGTCTAATCTTGTGAGGGGAAAATTACCCCATAGGGATTAAATTGAATAATTGTTGCTAATTGCGGGGGCTACGTACGCACGAGGTGACGAGAGTCCGTGCGTAGCTACTATTAATGCTAAAGTCCGGGTAGTTTAGGACTCAAAGCATGAATTACTTGTATAAATTATATTCTTTGTTTAATTAATACTAATTGTTATATATATGAATATATTGTGAATTGTTAGATAAAGATATTAAAGGATGGAAATCTCATATGCTTGATTTTATGTTTAAATTAATTAATTGTTAAATGAAATTATTCTTCCTCCCGAATTTATCTTATAATAAATATACTCTCTTCCCGGAGGTACATAAGAAAATGTCCTCCTTTCTTGTGGAGCGGGCCGAACGCCTCGGTAAGATAGATGCATCTATGGATCGTGCCGCACATCCCTCGACAATGTACACGACACTCTGGATCGGGCCCAACGACCTCGGCAGAAATCGTGCTTAATAATAATAATAATTACACGATACCTTAATAGTTTATTTCAGCTTACGAAACTAATTGATAAATTGGAGAATCCTTGGAATTTAATGAATTGTTATTCCTGCTTGTTAAGGAATTAATTGTTATTCCTGTAAATGAGATTAATTGATAAATTGGAAATTATTTGAATTGAAGGAATTTAATTAATATATTGAGAATTGTTGCATTTGAAGGAATTTGATTATTTTTACTGGTTAAATACATTATTGTAAATTCTGTGAATCACAGTGATTTAGATATTCTAGTTTTATTTCAATTATTATTATTGACCCATAGTGAGTGTCAAAGTCGGCTATCTCGTCTCTACCACTTCGAGATTAGGCTTGATACTTACTGGGTACACGTTATTTTCGTACTCATACTGCACTTGCTGCACATTTTAATATGCAGGTACATATATGTATAGCGGCCTTGTGGGCGCAGATGTGTGGTTAATAATTGTGGGGACATAAGTGAGTTGCATTCTATATTACAATCCGCAGCTAACAGAGTTTCCTTCAGAGTTATTAAATTTTTTTGTCTAATTTGTATTCTGGACAGATGCTATATTTTATTTTAATTCCCTAGTAAATGCTCATGCACTTGTGACACCGGGTTTTGGGAATGGTCGTGAATTATTTTGAAATTTAGTTGCTAAAAATATTTATCATTTACTTTATGAGTTTTATCTTTACTATTTCATTGAAGAAATTTTTATTTCAAAAATACTAAAATGAGTAATTAAGTTAATTGATTATGGTTGGCTTGCCTGACAGTGGTGTCCGGCGCCATCACGACCTTTTTTGAATTTTGGGTCATGACATATTAAGTGGAGGCACTCAATAAATCATTTTGCTAAACCAGCTGTGATGTAAACCAACTTATCAAGATGAACTGTGTTGAATAGAAAATATGAAAATTATGCTAGAAATTAAATTATTGAGAAAGTTACATCACAAACATTATGTCACCACCCGAAATTCCTACCTTCGGACCATGATGGCGCCTAACATTTTACTTGCTAGGCAAGTCAACGTTAGAATACTATTAACCAATTTTTAAACAATTTTTAAAATATTAATAAGCAAAGAAATAAATGCGGAAGCAAAGTTTGAAATATAGTGAATAATCCATAAAAACAACGGTGTCTAAATACCATCCCAGAATTAGTGTCACAAGTGCACGAGCTTCTAGAATAATACAAATAAAGGTCTAAATAAAATAAAGCTGTCTAGAAATAAATACACAGCTAAAGTAAAATAGATGGGGACTTCAGAACTGCGGACGCCAAGCAGTTATACCTCAAGTCTCCTCCGAGTAGCTGAAATCCGAGCAAGTCGATGGCACGCCGCTGGGACCAACTCTGAAATCTGCACAAGAAGTGCAAAGTGTAGTATCAGTACAACCGACCTCATGTACTGGTAAGTGCTGAGCCTAACCTCGACGAAGTAGTGACGAGACTAAGGCGGGTCACTTACATTTCCTGTACGCAATATTAGTAACAACAATAATAATAAAAATAAATTGGATAACTCGTTTATAATAATTGAAGTCAACTCAGCAGTCATAACCAATTATCATTTCCATCAATTTTGTTGCAGCGTGCAACCCGCTCTCACAATATATTCACATTCAATTCTGTTGCAGCGTGCAACTCGCTCTCACAATATTTTCACATTCAATTCTCTTGCAACGTGTAACCCGCTCTCACAATATTTTCACATTCAATTCTGTTGCAGTGTGCAACCCGCTCTCACAATATATTCATTTTAATCAAGTCTATTTGCGGCGTGCAACCCGATCCTCTAATATGGATTTTTAATAAGTCTGTTGCGGCGTGCAACCCGATCCTCCAATATGGACTTTTAATAATTTTGTTGCGACGTGCAACCCGATCCTCCAATATGGACTTTTAATAAGTCTGTTGTGGCGTGCAACCCGATCCTCCAATATATTCATTATAATTAATTCTGTTACGGTGTGCAACCCGCTCCTCCAACATATTCATTTACCAATTCTTATAGAAGAATTTCCCCAATAAATGCAACAATTAATATAAAATTATAAGACAATAAGCATACAATAATTATGATTTAATTACGAAACAAACAAAGGCTAATAGCAAATTATTATAAAAATCAGAGAGAAAATATGCAGTATAATATTTAATATGCTAAATGTCAAATAACAATTAAAACACATAACTCAAATAGCATGTAACAATTAATGCAGGAATTCAAGAATTTATATTTGACAAGGAATAGGAGAGAAACAATTATTATAATAATTAATTTATGATTAAAACAATTTAAGATTTTTCAAGTAAGCAGGCAAACAATTAATTTCACGACGTATAGACACTCGTCACCTCGCCTATACGTCGTTCACATGCTTTTCACATAACAAATAATTTAAGGGTTATATTCTCTCAAGTGAAGGTTAACCACGAAACTTACCTTGCATTGCAAATTCCAATCAAATACTCGACCACAACTTTTTCTTTTAAATTTGTCTCCAAAAGCTTCAAATCTATTCACAAACAATGGTCCCACTGTTGAATATTTAAATGAATTTTCGATTTTTATCCGAAAAATTTGTAAATTCATATGGAATTAATTCCTATGATTGGTATTGAGGTGTGACACTCGTGATGAATTTCATTTGCTTTATGAAAAATACTTGATCTCTTTTGTATTGTAGTCAACTCAAATGAGTTTTAAGCAAAATTTCACGTTTTCTTTAATTTTTCACATAAATATTTTACAAAAAAAGGCACGGACTGTGCACGCAATCGAGGAAGGCTAAATGGATCCATTCTAGGTCTTGGAACACAATAATGAAGGGTAAAACTAAAAATGACCTATCGAGTCACCACACTAATTGCATATATTCATCAAAAATTATGATGCCTTTACAAATGAGGAACGGGTCCTTATTTAAGGAATTTTATATTGAAACTCGAAGAAGAAGAAGAAGAAGAAGAAGAAGAAGAAGAAGAAGAAGAAGAAGAAGAAGAAGAAGAAGAAGAAGAAGAACACATGACATACAATATACTTACAAAATTGTATTAAAGTTGTATTATAATTGCATGTAAATTGTATTTAAGTTGTATTCTGTTGTATTTATATATTTTTTTATTTGAATGTTGTATGAAAGTTAAAAAATAGTTGTATAATGTATGAATCATTGTATGAAAGTTGTATTTAAGTTATAAATACTATCTTTTTACGTAAATTTATTGATATGTATCAAAATTGTATTAAAAGAGAAAATTTTGATTCAAATTTCAGAGAGGAAGAAGAACACACTACATACAAAATATTGTCACGGCCCAATTTCCCCTCCGTGTGACGTCGTGACGGCACCTAGTCTCTACAACTAGGTAAGCCTAACATTTTGCGGAATAATGAAATAAAAATATAAATTTAACCAATTATTCAAAAATACACAACAAATCCCAAAACCCGGAACATCGTGAATCACAAACTACATAAGGAAAATCTAGTGTCTCTATACATCAGAGTCTAACAAGGAAAAATACAGAAGATAATGGGCATGAGAAAGAGTAGAAGGGGACTCCGAGGTCTGCGGACGCGGCAGATATACCTTAAAGTCTCCAAAGCTGTAGGACGGGTATGTGGTTTGGTTCGGGGAGCCGGGGGTAGGGGAGAAGGAACAGTAGTACCACTAGATTCGCCAGTCTTGGATTTTTCCTTATTCTTTCTTTTATCAAAAATATTTCTTAAGGAAGGCATCTTAATTAATCAAGTAATAGCAAATCAATAAAACAAACAAAACTATAATATTAAGACTTAAGAGTTGGAATGAGTTTACCGAATTGACGGACAACTTGTTGAAAATTGATTATCGTTGAAAACTTAAAGACTCCAATTCACCAACTTCAAAAATATTTCACAAATTGTAACAACCTCAATATCTTTTGACTATTTTTGGGAATAAAGCAAGCAATAGTTGCAACCTCACAATTTGTCACTATTTTTTTGATAAAGTAAACAATTGTAGCAAGTATAGAAGAAAATTAGAGAGTGATTTTGATAGATTGATATTGATTTTGTAAGAAAATGAAAGAATGATGGGGGTATTTATAGTAGAAAATGAGGGGAAAAGTGTAATAATAAAACGTTTGGAGTTAAAACTAAGTTGGAGTGGGGGGAGGGTTAAATGGATTTTTTTTTAAATACCCAACAATATTTTTTAAACCCCAACGACTTTTTTATTCAAAAGCCAAACAACTCCTTTTTTTCAAAATAATATCTGTTGGATGCGTTTTGCCCGCCAAGGGACCGGTCCGGTCTCGGTCTCTTGGCAGGATAAATGGGCCCGGTCCTAACGGTTCCTAGCTAAGAATCGGCTCACGAGATCGGTACGAGCCCACCTCTAGCGGGCCAAACAATCCCAGACCGTTTAGCATGTTTAACCCACTTAGCTCGCGGTCCCGGGCCCGACACGACCCACTTGCCACCCTTAGCTCTACATCACACCTAATTATTCAAGGGGTATAATCTCGTGTTGCTCTGTAGTTTTATCAGGTTTTGCTAGCTGATTTGATACAATAATTTAGAAACTTTTATCCCAATGAACACTCTTTCCTCAGCTAAACTTCACTTTACTAACACTTGCCTTTGGTCCTTTTAGATGTCTGCTCCCAAGGGTATCTATTTTAACACAATAAATATTTTGTTATAATACTATAGGTAAAAACTAAAACAGGAGATCTACAAATAAAACACAATAGAACTTTGTATGGTTATATTTTTTTGTCCAAATTGTAAGAGGGCACATAATATTATTTTCTCGGAAAATATCGTGTTTGAGGTGATGAGATGGTTTTAATTTTACTCTGAGGTAAAGTAATTTTGAGAATAGTTTTAGTACTACCTATAAAGAAATTATATAGATGTAACGACCCGACTGGTCATTTTGAGCATTTACATTCCGTTAAGCTATTTGAAGTCTTGAGTAGATTCATATGATGTATTATGACGTGTGTGAATCATCGGCGTTGGTTTTCATGTATTTTCGAAATTAGTTTGGAAGAATAAATTTCATAGTTGAAACTTTAAGTTGGAAGAGTTGACAAAGTTTGAATTTTTAGTATTCAACATCGGATCAGAGTTTTGATAATTCCGTTAGGTCTGGATGGTGATTTTGGACTCGGGTGTATATCGAATTTGTATTTGGATAATTCTAGAAAGTTTTGACACTAATTGGCCAAATTTAGAAATTTGAAGGTTTGGAAATGCTCATAGGTTTGACTTTATTGATATTGGGGTCGAATTTTGATTCCGGAAGTTATGGTAGGTTCATTATGTCATTTATGACTTGTGTGCCAAATTTGAGATCAATACGAGGTCCGTTTAGGCTTGTTTGCCGTTAGTTTTGAATTTTGAAAGTTCATTAACTTCATTAAGTGGATTTAAAGTGTGATTTGTGATTTTGATGTTGTTAAGTGAGATTTGAAACATCGAGTAGGTCTGCGTTATAATTTGGAACTTTCTTGCAAAATTCGGGGGCCGTTCGGAGTTGGTTTGATAGCATTCAGACGCTTGATTGTAATTCTAGAAGTTCTTGAGTTCTCCCTTCAAATTTCATGCGTGTTGATGTCCTATTCATGATATCAGGTGTTAATTTGGTGATTTGATCGCGTGAGCTAGTTCGCATAATGTTTCTAGACTTGTTTGGATGTTTGGCATGGAGCGCCGAGGGCTCGGGTGAGTTTTGGAGTGGTTTCAGACCATTTTAGGCCATTTTCAGTTCCTGGTTTTTAGCTATAGGGGTGTGTATCGCAATCGCGAACATTTGGTCGCACTAGCAAAAGGAAAACTGCAATTTGGGGCCTTGTGAATCGCGATCGCGAAAGTCTTTTCGCTATCGCATTGGAGAAATTCCTGCTGCACAGGGCTGACTTTGGAAGCTTATATCATGCAATATATAAGGAATTTGGATATGATTGAAAAATGAAAGTCGAAGCCCTTGATGTCTAGTTTGCAGAATGTCAAACCATATGTCATTTAGAGTTTTGTACAAATATTTATGATGATTACATTAGAGGCTATCTGGGAAGAGTTTGGAAATCATTGTTGAAGAATTTGTTCATCGCGATCGCGAATAAGGAAGCCTGAGCAGTGGATTTAATGTCCAATTTCGGACCTTTGAGCCATTTATCCATATTTTGAGTTGGGGACCTCGGGATTTAGCGATTTCAGAGGCGATTTTCATCACATGGATTGGGGTAAGTGTTCTCTACTCGGTTTTGAACATCGATTCGGAGTCCGATTTGAGTGAAACTAGTATAGTTGGACACGTAATCGAATTAGTTATTGGATTTTATAAGTTTTGTCGGGTTCCGAGGTGCGGGCACATATGTGACTTTTTGGTTGACTTTGGGCTTTTGATTAAAGATTTGATTTTTATCATTTGGAATTATTTCCTTAGGCATTATTTGATGTATTTGAATTGATTTTGGCTAGTTTTGAGCCGTTCAGAGGTCGGTACGCACGAGATGGCTTTTTTGGAGCATCGTTTGTCTTTTTCGGTATTGGATTTGGTTTGTTATAGGAAAGTAACACTTCTAAACTTGGTGCTCAGAGTATGAAACCCTGAATTATGTGTTCTGTGATTGATGTCGAGGTGACGCGCATGCTAGGTGACGGGCGTGTGAGCGTGCACTGTGTGAATTGTGATTTAGTTGATTCCATGGAACTGTGTAGCTATATTTTATTTGAACATTTTTACCGAACTCTATGTGTTAGAGCACTCGAGCTGTAATTTATGCTAGACGTCATGTCTAGGCTATATGTTTTTCCTGTTGGGTCCCACTGAGGTCATTTCTGTTGTTGAGTTATTTGTTTACATTGCAATTGCGTACTCAGTTATACGCATTCCTTTGCATATTATATCTCAGACTCTGATACCATATATTGATAGATTACATCATTATTTTAGGCTGATGTTTCATGACATTGTGAGCCTAAGAGACTGGAGAGATTGATGACTGAGTGAGACCAAGGGGCCTGATTGTGAGGATATTGATACTATAGCACATGAATTGTTCGTACAGCACGTGAGTTGTCCGTGCGGATTCAGATATTGATACTATAGCACGTGAGTTGTCCGTGTAGCACGTGTGTTGTCCGTGCGGATCCAGATATGGATACTATAGCACGTGATTTGTACGTGCAGCACTTGAGTTGTTCGTACGGATCCAAATATTGATACTATGGCACATGAGTTGTCTGTTGATAAGTGGGGATTTTGACTACTTATTAGCACCTTGTAGCTTTTGTTTTAGTCTAAAAGAATTGAATTATGTTCCGAAACTGATGAAATGTGCTAAATTGTAGGAATGTTAGAAGATAGACTCCCGAGATGAAATCTGACTCAAAAAAGGAGTAATCTAAAATCAAGGCAATAAAAGGCATAGAAGCTTACAAAGTGCGGACCGCAAAATTTCATCTTCGGCTGCAGATGATAAAGGAAAGCCCGGCAGACTTTTGTGCAAATTGTGGACCGCACATGAGTTGTGCGGCCGCAAAAGCTAAGTTAGGAACAAAGTTCAGAGTATATGCAAATTCCCAAGTTCCAAGTTCCTCAAAATTGCGGACCGCACAGGAATTGTGCGGCCGCAAAAGAAGTGCCTTGCTGCCACAGAAGACCTAGTTGCGGCTGTAGTTCTAACTCTACGGACCGCAGAAAGACTGCCTCGCAACCGCAGATCAGAATTATAGCCGCAGACCTCCAGTTCCTGACAAGTTGAAGAAGCCTGCGAACTGCACATGGAATTGTACGGCCGCATAATCTCCCGATTGGCATTTTTGTCCGAAATTGTCAGCTTTGTATAAATAGAAGAGTTTCACAAAATTAGGTCACTTTTTGACATCAGCAACTACAGTAGCCGTTTCCTTTTTGCTTGTTTTAGTAGTTTTTCATATTTTGAGATATTTTAACATGTATTTTATCATTGTGATTTTACAATATGAGTTTAATTAGTATTTCTTCTTCTATTTCTTCAATTTCAAGCATGAGTAGCTAGGTTTTTACTAGGGTTGTGACCCAACCGTAGTGCGTAAACCTTATGGGTGTTTAATAAAATGCTTGTTTATGATTGGGTATTTATTATTTAGCCTTGTTCATGCTTTAATTTGTAGAATTAATAGTTGCAAACATTAGTTCATGCATATTCGACTTAGTCTCAACTTGAGAAAGAGAGACTTAATCTAGGAAAACTTAGCTAACAAGAACTTGGGTCAATCAAGAGATTGATAATCCCAATTAAAGGGTTCAACCTAGAGATAGTAATAACCTGACTTAAGCTTTTATCAACCGTTTTGTGCAATGCCCATTTGGACTTGAGATAGCCAAATTGGGCAAAATAACTCTCTAATCAAGAGGTATTGAGGGGGTAACTGAGAGTTGATAGTTATAATACACCCCGATCAACAAAACAAGTATTAAGGTCTCTATCCCATTAGGCAAATACCTAGGTGATGGTCATCGCCCTAGGCTTTTTACAAAACTTGAAAAACAACAAAAACAATTTCTTAGTTTCATTTCCTAACTTTGCAATCTTAGTTTAAAATAGCGTAACGACCCGACCAGTTATTTTGAATATTGCAGTCATGTTCCTCCATTTACTGCTCAATTTGTGCTTTACAATTGTTATATGACTTGCTGGGGTAATTAGTTCGGGTCCGGAAGTTCTTGGAATGAATGGGAACACTTAGTTCCAAAGTTTAAAACTTAAGTTGAAAAGGTTGGCTAGATGTTGACCTATGTGTAAATGACCCCGGAATAAAGTTTTGATGATTTCAGTAGCTCCGTATGGTATTTTGGACTAGGGAGCGTGTCTGAAAAATTATTTGGAAACCCATAGCTAAATTAGGCTTGAAATGGCTAAAATAGAAATTTAAGTTTGGAAAATTGACTAGGGAATTGACTTTTTGATATCGGAGTCAGAATCCAATTCTAAAAATTTCCATAGGTCCGTTATGTCATTTATGACTTGTGTGCAAAATTTGAGGTTAATCAGACTTGATTTTATAGGTTTCGGCGTCGTTTGTAGAAATTGGAAGTTTCAAAATTCATTAGGCTTGAATCTATATTCGATTCGTATTTTTGATGTTGTTTGAGGTGGTTTGATGATTCAACTAAGTTCGTATGATGTTTTGGGACTTGAATGTATGTTTGGTTGAGATCCCGGGGGGCTTGAGTGGATTTCGGGCGGTTAACGGATTGAAAATGTGCCTTGGAGCTTTGCTGAAGTTTGATGGTGTCACTGATATGGTTTCCTTATACGCAATCGCATGGGAAGGTCCGCGATCACGTAAGCTAAATGGGTTACTGATGGGACTTCTCTACACGTTTGCGAGTAGAGGGCTGCGATCACGTAGCTTAGAGGAGCAGATTATCCCGAACGCGTGGGCTAGGCCGCGTTTGCAAAGAGGAAGTGAGGTAGGAGCTGAGACCAAGCGTTTTGTTCATCGTGAACGTATGAGGTCGTTCGCGATCGCATAAGTCAGAGGGTCAGAACATCAAGTTCGGGTAGAGGATTCCGCATTCACGTAGGGTTAATTTGTGGGGCAGCATAGTTGTGCTTAGCGATCACAAGGTATGTTCCGTGATCGTGATAAAGGCATATCTTGGCAGAATAAAAGATTCAAAAATGAGGGTTTTGAGTTCATAACACAAAATTGAATTGGGAGCTCGGTAGAAGGCGATTTTTGGAGAGATTCTTGCGTGGGTGTTTGGGGTAAGTGATTCCTATTTAGTTTTGGTTAATTTCCATGATTATGCCTTTGATTCCATCATTTAATTTGTGATTTGGGGTGGAAAAGTTAGAAAAAACTTTTTGGTTTAATTTGAAGATTTGAGGGTCGAGTTGATGTCGGAATTTGGTAAAATTTGTATGGTTGAACTCGTGGTTGAATGTGCGTTCATATTTTGTAACTTTTGTCGAGTTCCGAGACGTGGGTCCCACAGGTAATTTTTGAGTTAAATTACGAATTTGTTTGGAAAATTAGTATTTTTATATGGAATTAATTCCAATAATTTATTTTTATTGAATCTAGCTAATTGTGACTAGAGGCTTTCGGAGGACACTTCGCGAGGCAAAGACATATCGGAGTAAAGAATTGCTCGTATTCAGGTAAGTAACACTTCTAAACTTGGTTATGAAGGTATGAATCCATAAAGTAAGTGTTGTATGAATTGTTGGAGATGACACACATGCTAGGTGACGGGCGTGTGGGCGTGCATCCTAGGAATTGTGATTTAATTGATTCTGTGGAGTTGCATAACTAAATAATTGTCATTATACGCATATCCTCCATGTGTTAGGGAAATTGAGCTGACACTCATATTAAAGATCATGTTTAGGCTACATGCCAATAAATTTTGGATCTACATGGGTCGTATTGCTGTTGAACTATTTGTTTAAAATATAATTTTGTACTCAGTTACATCTGTCACTTGTATATCATATCTCAGTCTCTGTTGTCATTTATTGATACATCATATCATTGTGTCAAGTTGATTTTCGTGTCATTGAGAGCTCGAGAGACTGGAGATTCTGAGTGATGTTTATGTTTATTTATTTATATATGGATCTGACTATTATAGAGCTTGGGCTGAAGGAGCCCCTCCGGAGTCTGCACCCCCCACAGTGAGCGCAATTGATATATATATTTGGGATGGATCTTCCTTGGGAATGGATCTTGCCATAGATACATATATTGAAGGATGGATCTTCCCTGGGCATGGATCTAGACCGAAGCATTTATATTGAGGGATGGATTTTTCCTGGACATGGATCTTGTCCGAATCATTGATATTTGGGGATGGATCTTCCCCTGGGTTGGATTGGCCTTATACAATGCTGGGCGACTAACTGTCAGTTGATGTGTACATATATGTGAGGGGTGGATCTTTCCCGGGCTGGATTGTCCATATACAGTACTGAGCGGTTGAGTATTTTTAGATTGTGAGTACACGAAGTTTTCACTAAGGTGCATCACATACGGTATGTACATTGGCATGTAGATACAGATATGTAATATTCCTCATATTGTTCAGAATTGATCTATTTTAACTTGTATTGAGTTTAACTGTTGAACTTGAAAGCATGCCTACATTTCTATACAATTATTTCTATATTGGACTGTACATGCTAAGCTTGCCACTACTTTCATCCCAAAGGTTAGTCTTGTTACTTATTGAGTTGGTTGTACTCATACTACACTATGCACCTCGTGTGCAGATCCAAGTGCTCCCGGATACGGCGGTTGCTAGACTTGATGATTTATTTGTTGGAGACTATCAAGGTAGCTGCTTGGCGTCCGCAAACCTTGTCTCTCTTCCCTTCAGTTATTGTGTTGTTCTATATTTTTCAGACAATTTTCTTATCAGTCGTACTTTATTATTATTTAGATGCTCATGTACTCAGTGACACCGGATTTTGGGAGTGTATTTTATATCAGTATGTGTGGAATTTTTCTATTAAATTTATATATTATGTTTTCAAACTTAAAAGAAATCGTGGCTTATTGAGGTTGTCGGCTTGCCTAGTATTGAGATAGGCGCCATCGTGACATGCGGATTTTGGGTCATGACAAATAGACATAGAAACAACCCCAATTTGTGGAAGTGTAAATTGACGTAGTTCAAACTCACGTACTACAATATATACTCCTAACTCCCATATATAGATCCCTGTGGAAATCGACCCCGACTCTTGTTGGGTATTATTATTGCAATCGATTATTCCATAACCTTGATTTGAGGTGTGAAATTGGACGAGACCAATTTTTGGCGCCGTTAATGGGGAGTTAAAAACGGTGTTAACTATATATTTAGGTGTGTTTTTGGAATATCTTCTTTTCCTTCCTTGTTACTAACGTGTTGAGAAATTATAGGTGCAATCATGGCAAACAATGAGCTCGGAAACATAGCTTTTGGGGATGTGGACATTGAGGATGATCAAATGGATGAGGTCCCTCTTGAACCTCAAGCCAATAGACGAGGCCGGGTGCCTCATGACAATGTGCCCGCTCCACCCCCAGCTCCACCATGAGCGACTCCACACCGGGTGTTGCCGAATGAAGGGTATGCAAGTGCTATAGTCCCTCCCCGTATTAGGGCGGGAAACTTTCAAATAACCAACGTGATGCTCACTTTGCTCGAGCAACGAGGGTTTTTCACCAGTGCACCTAGTCAAAACGCATACAAACACTTGAAGGGGTTCATAGATATGTGTTGGGGAGTAAGCAAACAAATGTTTCCGGGGATGCTTTAAGGCTAAGGCTTTTTACCTTCTCTCTACGGGGGAAAGCTTTAGATTGGTTGGAACATTTGCCAAATCACTGAATTCATACGTGGATGAATTGATGGAGAAATTTATTTCTAAGTGCTTCTCTCCCGGGCACATGGCTATACTTCGGGATGAAATTCTAGCATTCAAGCAAGAGCCCAATGAACCACTACACGAGATACAGGAACGATATAGAATAATTGTGAAAAGTGTCCCAACAACGATATGACGGAAAGCATGATTCCACAAACTTTCTATTGGGGAATCAATACAACAAACCAATGTTTAGTGAATCAACTTGTTGGTGGGAACTTCATGACTACACATTATGCGGAGGCGTGTGATATTTTGGATGAGATGGTGGATACTTCATCGGCGTGGAAATCCCGGGCTAATGTTCCACAAGGTGATCCTAATGTGATTCACATTCACAAAGAATTGCATGACCATGGGCAAGCCATAGCCGAATTGACCACCACCATGAGCCAATTAGCAAAGTCTAAACTTTAACAAGTGCATAAAGTAAACATGATAGTGAAGAAACGGAGAACAAAGGGTCTGCAAGTGCAACAAAGAGTGAAAAATTTTGTGCAAGAAGATAGTGGGTTTGAGCAAGATGATTCCTAAAATGACCAAGAATAAGAGGTTCAATATGTGAACAACTTTCAAGAGCAAAAAAATAACTTCCAAGGCCCAAGCCAACAACAATGGAGACCTCAAAACAATCAAGGAAATTGGAGTGGCGGCAATAATCAAGGGAATTGGAATAACAATAACAATCTAGGAAATTGGAATAACAACAATAATCAAGGGAATTGGCATAACAACAATAAACAAGGCAATTGGGGAGGCGACAATCAAGGCGGTTGGAATAACAATCAAGGAAATCGGGGATTGGGTTTTCAAAGGCCCCCGATGTATTATCAATCGAGCAACCCACCTCCTTATCCTTCCCACGGTCTTAGTTCTTCCAATAATGAAATGGGACGTATTGAGAAAATGTTTAAGCAAATGATGGAGAAGAATGCCGATTCCGATGCCTAACTTGCTTCACACAACACATCGATCCACAACATAGAAGTGCAAATGGCAAATCTCTCAAGCTTTAAATTCTCATCTTAAGGGGGCACTACCAAGTGACACAGTGGTGAACCCAAAGGGTGGGAACAACACGGGGCATGCCATGGCCATTACTAAAAAAAGTGGAAGAGGTAGGAATACACCCACCTCAAGTCAAAGGCAACTTGTGGATGATGAGCAAGTGGTAGATGAAGAAGAGATCCCGAACAATGTCGTGCAAGCAAATTATGAAGTGCATATTGATGTTGATGACAATGTGGGAGAGACTCAAGAGGAAGTGAACCCATTTAGGGATCATGTTATTGACATACCGGAACCGGTAATGCAAAAGGCTAAGGCACCAGTGCCTAAGCCTCCTCCTCTATATCTGCAAAGGCTCGCCAATCAAAATGGGGAGAATCAATTCAAAACGTTTATTGACATGATGAATAGTATCTCAATATATGTACCATTATTTGAAGCCTTGGAGCAAATGCCCAGTTATGCAAAGTTTATGAAGGAGACAAAGAAGCAGTCGATGAATTTGGAAACTATCAAAGTCATGCATCAAGTGAGTGTAATTGTGCATTCGATTGCTCCTAAATTAGAAGATCCCGATGCTTTCACAATCCCTTAAACCATTGGAAGTGCCGAGTTTTCTAAAGCTCTTTGTGATCTTGGGGCGAGTATCAATTTGATGCCCTATTCGGTTTTCAAGACTTTGGGAATTGGACAACCAAGACCCACATCTATGAGATTACAAATGGCCGATTGTACCATGAAGAGACCGTTGGGAGTGATTGAAGATGTATTGGTTTGTGTTGATAAGTTCATTCTTCCGGCGGATTTTGTTATTCTTGATTGTGAAGTGGACTATGAGGTGCCGATTATTCTCGAAAGACATTTCCTTGCTACGGGGAAGGCTCTTGTTGATATGGAAGCCAGAAAACTCACTTACCGCGAGGGTGATAAAAAAGTGGTGTTCCACGTATGCAAATCTATGCGGCAACCAAATAGCAATGAAGTATGTTCTTTCGTGGATTTGGTGACTGATGTGATTATTGATGATACAAGTGCCACGATTAATGTGGGTGATATGTTGGAGGCGGTATTGCTCAACTTTGATGATGACGAGATGGATGGCTTCATGGAATGTGTGAATTCTTTGCAAGGAATGGGGTCGTACAACTATGCGCCCGGGAAACTTTCCTTGGATTTTGAAAATAGGAAAACTCCTCATACAAAGCCTTCAATTGAAGAGCCTCCTACATTGGAGTTGAAGCCATTGCCTCCACATCTTCGGTATGAAGTTCTTGGTCCTATTTCTTATTTATCGGTTATTATTTACTCTTGTTTGACTAACGTGCAAGTTGACTCTACATTGGCGATTCTCCACAAGAGGAAGAAGGCTATTGGGTGGACTTTGGCGGATATTCGGGGAATAAACCCTACATTTTGCATGCACAAAATTAACTTGGAGGAGGATTCCAAATCATCCATTGAACATCAAAGGAAACTCAATGAGCTATTCAAGACGTAGTCAAAAAGGAGATTATCGAGCGGTTGGATACCGGGGTTGTCTACCCCATTTCTAATAGCTCGTGGACTTCTCCAGTGAAATGTGTCCCAAAGAAGGGGGCATGACGGTGGTCACCAATGAAAAGAATGAGTTGATTTCCACAAGAACGGTGATCGGGTGGAGAGTGTGTATGGACTATCGCAAGCTAAACAAGGTCACGAGGAAGGATCATTTTACACTTCCCTTCCTTGACCAAATGCTTGATAGGTTGGCCGGCCGTGCTTTCTATTTCTTTCTATATGGATATTCGGGCTACAACCAAATCTTTATTGCTCCGGAAGATCAAGAGAAAACAACTTTCACATGTCCCTATGGTACTTTCGCTTTCAAGCGGATGCCATTTGGTTTATGTAATGCACCGGTGACTTTTCAAATGTATATGATGGCGATATTTATGGATATGGTCGAGGACTACCTTGAAGTCTTCATGAATGACTTCTCGATGGTCGGGGATTCCTTTGATGATTGCTTGGAAAATTTGGATAAAGTACTATCAAGGTGTGAAGTAACGAACTTGGTGCTAAATTGGGAGAAATGCCATTTCATGGTCGATGAAGGCATTGTCCTTGGCCACAAAATTTTAAAGAATGGCATAAAGGTAGACAAGGCAAAGATTGAGGTGATTTCTAAACTTCTACCTCCAACTTCGGTGAAAGGCGTGTAGTGTTTCTTAGGTCACGCAGGGTTCTACCGGCGTTTCATCCAGGATTTTTCTAAAGTGGTGAACCCATTGTGCAAACTGTTAGATAAAGATGCTAAGTTTCACTTCAATGATGATTTCATGAGAGACTTTGAATTGCAAAAGTTCAAGTTGACAACCACTCCTATTATCACCGCTCCTAATTGGAGTATCCCTTTTGAGCTCATGTGCGATGCTAGTGATGTAGCAGTTGGAGAGTTTTTGGGGCAACGCATCAATAAGATTTTTCATCCGGTCTACTATGCTAGTAATACCATGAATTATGCCCAAGTCAACTACAATGTTACAGAGAAAGAGCTCTTTGCCATTGTGTTTGCAATTGAGAAGTTTCGCCAGTACTTGATGGGTGCAAATGTTATTGTTCATACGGATCATGCGGCACTTCGCTATCTTATGAGCAAGAAATATTCCAAGTCTCAGTTGATGAGATGGGTGATATTGTTGCAAGAGTTTGATATTGACATACAAGATCGAAAAGGGAGTGAAAATCAAGTGGTGGACCACTTGTCTCATTTGGAGGGATGGGAGGCCACATGATGGCCTTGAAATCAATGACTCCTTCCCTGATGAGCACCTCTTGGCTATTTCAATGAAAGAGGTGCCATGTTTCACGGATCTAGCAAACTTCCTTGTGTGTGTGATCATCCAGGATGAGTTCTCTTCAAATCAAAGAAAGAAGCTCAAACGGGATTGTCAAGATTATTATTGGGACAAGCCATACCTTTTTCGGATTTGCATGGATGGGGTAATTAGAAGATGTGTACCGGACAAAGAGCAAAGTGATATTCTTAAGGCTTGCCATTCTTCATCTTATGGTGTTCACCATGATGGAGCAAGAACGTCGGCCAAAGTGCTAAGTTGTGGTTTCTATAGGCCCGCTCTTTACAAAGATGCAAGTGATGTGATAAAAATATGTGATGAATGTCAACGGGCTGGTGGAATCTCGAAGAAGAATGAAATGACTCTCACTACCATTTTGGAGATTTATATCTTTGACGTGTGGGGTATTGACTTCATGGGTCCTTTTGTGAGTTCTTGTGGAAACACCTACATCTTGGTCGCGGTTGATTATGTGTCTAAGTGGGTTGAGGCCATTGCTCTACCCAACAATGAAGCAAGAAGTGTGGTGGCGTTCTTGAAGAAGAATATTTTCACAAGATTTGGTACTCTGCGGGCTATCATAAGCGATAGGGGGTCGTATTTTTGCAACAAGGCTTTTGACACTTTGCTTAGCAAGTATGGTGTCACTCATAAAGTCATGACTCCCTATCATCTTCAAGCTAGCGGACAAGTGGAAGTCTCCACCGGGAGATAAAAGAACATCTTATCCAAAACAGTGAATGCTATTAGGACAGATTGGTCAAAGAAGCTTGATGATGCATTATGGGCTTACCATACTGCTTTCAAAACTCCTATCAGAATGTCTCCACACCGGTTGGTGTTTGGCAAAGCTTGTCATATTCCGGTGGAACTTTAACACAAAGCCTTGTGGGCTTTGAAGAAATTGAATCTAGATTAGGATGCAACTGCTAACTTGAGGGTTGCACATTTGGATGAGTTCATGTACCATTCATACACAAGTTCGTCCTTATGTAAAGAGAAGATGGAATATCTTCATGACAAGTACATTTGGAATAAATAGTTCAAAGAGGGTGATCTTGTTTTGTTGTTCAACTCACGGTTGAGGATGTTTCCTGGGAAGTTAAAGTCTAAATGGAGTGGCCCGTTTGAAATCGTGGGTGTGACACCCTTTGGTGCATTGGACTTGAAAGAACAAAAATGATGAGGTATTACAAGTCAATGGTCATCGGGTGAAGCACAATTTAAGAAAAGTTGGTGATGGCCACGTTGTGGCAGAGATTCATTTCAAATGATAGTAATCTGCATCGTGCCGCAACGTTAAATCAGGCGCTACTTGGGAGGCGACCGATATTTCTTTTTCTTTTCGTTTCTTTTTTTGTAGTTAGGTGTTATTTTTGTGCTAACTAGATTTGAAGTGTGTTGCAGGGTTGAGTGTGCTTCACACGAAATATGTCCAGAAATTTGGCTAAGTGTGGAAAGAATTGCGGACCGCAATTGTATTGTGCGGACCACACACTTATGGTTGCGGCAGCAAATGTGTCCTTTGCGGCCGCACAATTACATTGCGGACCGCATAAGTTGAAGAGGGAAAATGACAACTCTCTGAAGTTGGTTTGTCAGAGAAATGGCCAAATTGCGGCCGCAAGATAAAATCTGTGGTCCGCAACAAATTCTGCGGCCGCACAAAAAATTCTATGGACCGCAACACAAAAGGGCTTCTGAGCCCCAGGTAATAGAATGTGGAACGCAATGGGAATTCTACATCCATACTCAACTCTCTTTCTCCCAGTCAGAACTGTCCAGTATAAATAGAGGGCATATGGCTATTGTTACTTTTTTTCCCTCTCTGAGCATTCACAAGTCTAAAACATTGAAATCATCTCGTAAATCATCTGCCACACACACTCAACATCTGTGATCACTCATTTGCACTACTTCATATCTAGTATGCCTCAATTACTTGTAGAATTTTTAAATTTCTAGTTTAATTTGCAACTTGTTAGTTAGTTTTAGGCCATTTTTCAGTAGAATTCAATTATACAACCATGTGAGGTTAAAACTATAGTGTGTCAACTAGTACTTGCTCTATGGGGAATAAGAAAATAGGTTTTCCTAATTATACGCTACCACCATGTAAACTTTGTGCGAAAATTGCAAACTCTAGAACTCTGATCATAATTATTTTGAAATCTGCGGGCGCACAAGAAATCGTACGGTCCGCAGTAGTTGAAATTAGAGTACTTTAGTGAAGCATGATTCGGCGGCCGCAATGAAAAATGTGTGGATTGCAGAAACCCATTGCGGCCGCAGAAAAACTATTTATCTGTTATCAAAGAGTTGTCAATTTTATGACTCACATGTGTGGTTGCAACGGACCACAGAAAACTGACTGCGGCCACAAAACAGCCCATTCTCTGTTATCAGAGAGTTAGCATGTCGGTGGTGTCTGAATTGCGGTTGCAATAAAAATTGTGGGGACCGCAATCCAATTCTGCAGCCGCACTGATATATTGTGTGGTCCGTAATGCCCATTATGCGGCCGCAATGAGAATTTTGCGGACCGCACTCCCCTACCTTGCAAGCATGTTTTACATTGTGTTGTTCACTGTCTCTCTGGTGTGTTCTTGTATATTTGCTCTTGAATTACAACTAACACCTGCTTTTAATTGGTACAGAAAATGGTTAGATCTCGAGGTAGAGGTGATACTTCAAATGGGAGGGGTAAACCTTCCAGGGGTCGAGGCAAGAGTGCTTTTCCCCTCGCCCTCCAAACGATAATCACAAAAAAGGCTATGGCCGGTCGAGGGAGAAAAGCAGAGCCCTCCGAATCCAGTTCTTATGCCCCATCTAGGGAAGCATATGGGGGCAACTCGGTTCAAGAGAAGCCGGCTGTTCAATTAAAGCCACCAAGAAGGTATCAACTCCGGGACGAGCCTTCCACATCTCAGAGCACTTCTGAAGATTTGGAAAGTGCTGGTCTGGCATCTGAGCCCTCCTCTACACTTGTCCCTGAGGTACCAACGACTACCCGATGATGACAGAGGGGGTGATGCTACAGTTGTCGGCCTTGGGCGGTCGAAGAAGAAAGAGAAGTGGGAAGACAGATTCGTCAGTTTGGATGCCTTCTCTAGTTTCCGTGAGTGGTGTCTAGTGAGATCGCTCACCCTTGAGTGTCAGTTCCAATTGAAAGATCTTGAAAAGTATAATCCGGCAGTTTTGAGGCAATTCCGAGAGCGGAAGGGGTGGATGTGGTTCACCCAGAGCGTAATGGACGCGAAGGAATACCTTGTCCGGGATAGCACACATTGAACACCTACTTGGGGTTTGATGATGTTGAGCCCACACAATATTTGGAGAAGTTTGCAGTGGGGGATGCAGCTCGCCCGTGGCTAGCTGAGATTCTGGCTGTTCGTGGGCCACCACCACCATGGATCACAGCAGGGGTTTCTATTCATAAAAACACCATGAGTTTCGAGGCAAAGGGGTGGCAGACCTTTGTATGCAGCCGACTGGACCCGAGTTAGAATGAGACACACCTCCTATCCCGCGGGCAGTTTTAATCACCTCCATCATGGCTGGGTACCCGCTCAATGTGGGTGTCGTGATGCAAGCCAACATATCTGTGGTTGCTAGGCAAGCGGATACCTCCTACCCGTATCCCAACACAATTACTAAGTATCTCACGGATGCATGGGTGGAGCCGCGAGATCTTGATAAGAAGGTGCGGGAAAAGAAGCCCATCTCATGATACTCGTTGATGGGTGCACACAACCCTAAGAAAAAGGGTTTGGTCGACTACCACCACATGCCAGCCTAATGAGCCATCAGTGGTAGCTGCAGAGACAGTCAACATGCCATCTACTTCAGTAGAGCCTTCAGCCAGTGCTGTAGACATACCCCCACCTCCAACCTCAGTGCCTCCAGCATCCCCTAATACAGGTACCACCTCAGCTTTGAAGCCGATGTCGATGCCCACTGCTCCCCCAATACTATTACCCCTGTTCGCGTAGGAAACATCCATCCCCAGCCTAGGTTACTTTTCGCGATCGCGAAGAAGGATGCACCAGGTAACAACAGACTCCAAAAACCAACAAGTTTTTTCAGTTCAAATGGTCCGTAGACTATCCAAAACTCACTCGAGCCCCTCGGGCTCCAAACTAAACATGCACACAAGCGTAATAACATTATACGAACTCGCTCGCATGATCAAAACATAAAAATAACATATAGAACCACGAATTGGATACCAAAACAATTTAAATTTTAAAAGAAACTCAAGAACATGAAATTTTACAACCGGACGTCTGAATCATGTCAAATCAATTCCATTTTGCACCAAATTTTGCAAGCAAGTCATAAATACTAAAATGAACCTATACCAAGTTCCGAAACTAAAATCCGAATCTGGTAGCAATAAAGTCAAATTACGGTCAAAGTGAAGAATTTTTTAAACCTTTAAATTGCTAGTTTTCAACAAATTACGTTAAATCAAGTTAGGGACTTCCGAATTCGATTTCGGACATACGCCCAAGTCCCAAATCACTATACGGATCCATTGGGATAGTCAAAATACTGATCCGATTCCGTTTACACAAAATATTGACCATAGTCAACTTAAATGAGTTTTAAGGTACGATTTCACATTTTCATCAATTTTCTCATAAAACTCTCTGGAAAAAGGATACGGACTGCACGCAAATTGAAGAAGGCTAAACAAAGCTATTTGAGGTCTCAAAACATAGAATTGAAGGGTAAAACTATAAATGACCTATCGAGTCATCACAAATTTGCTTAAAGGGAAATCAAATCGGTTCTACTAAGATATGCCGCTACTCAAAAGGGATATAAGTTGTATGATAGAGCTAACACGTCTATATTTGTTAACAGATATGTAATATTTCATGAGGACATCTATCCCTTTCACAGTATGAATTCTTCTATTTGTCTACATGATGGCTTTCTGCAGCACATACCTACAACAACACCTACATAGATTATTTCTCCTAGCCTAGATCATTTGCAATTTCATTTAGGACAACGATCACACCTGTCATGGGAACCTAAGGTAGTGGTAGACAGGTCCATCAGTGCTCCCATTGAGCAACAAGTACAATATTAGGGAGTCTTGCCCATGGCAGATTCTCTTCCAACTACTTCCAGCAGTCTTTCACCAGCTTAGGATACATTTGTTCAGTCCTTAGATCCCACTTCTAAGGAGCCACTTGTTAATATTAAGCCCATGCATCATACAGTCAGGAAATCAGGGAAGGTCATCATGCCTCCCATCTGGCTGAAAGACTATGTAACCCAAGGCAAGGGACAGAAAGTGGCAAATACTTGCCTTTATCCTATATCAGCAGTGATTAGTTATGATCATTTGTCCAAGCCCTACCAGAGTTTTGTGGCACATGTCTCTAACATCACTAAGACAAGATCATATCATGAAGTTGCCGAAAATAGCAAGTGGATAGAAGTAATGAAAGTTGAGATATATGCATTGGAAGAAAATAAGACCTGGGAGGTTATGTCACTACCAAAAGGGAAGAAGGCCTTGGGTGCAAATGGGTTTACAAGATCAAGTACAAGGCAAATGGTGAAGTGGGAAGGTTTAAGGCAAGGTTAGTTGCAAAAGGGTACAACCAAAAGGATGGAATTGACTACCAAGAAATATTCTCTCCTAATTGTCAAAATGGTCAATGTTAGAGTAGTTATTTCCTTAGCTGCAACTGAGGGTTGGACCTTACACCAAATGGATGTGTACAATTCCTTCTTGCAAGGTGATTTGCATGAGTAAGTATACATGGAACGTCCTCAAGGTTTCAGTTCTGAAGATGGCAAACATCAAGTATGCAGATTACACAAGTCCCTCTATGGGCTTAAACAAGTATCCCGACAGTGGAACATTAAGTTGATCTCAGCACTGACTGCTTCTGGTTATACATAGAGCTATCTGGATTATTCTTTGATCACCAAGAAATCATGCAACAAATTAGTGGTGATTTATTTTATGTTGACGATCTATTAATCACTGAGAATGATCTTTAGCTCATTAATACCACAAAGCCTGTTATGCAGACCAGTTTCAAGATTAAGGATCTAGGTGAGCTCAGATATTTTTGGGGATAGAATTTGCCATAAGTAATGAGGGCATTCTGATGCATCAATATAAATATTCTCTAGAGTTAATCTCAGACATGAGGTTAGCAGGTGCTCGACCTCTTAGAGAACCAGTGGAGTTGAATCAGAAAACTTACCAGCATTGAATTTGATGTCGATATTGGCTCATCTTCTGATCGACCACTACAAGAACCCAACAGCTACCGAAGACTTATAAGTCAACTCCTTTACATGACTATCACTAGGCCAAATATGTCATAGAGGCACCTGGCCGTGGTAATCTTATGTCATCTCACTACTCTCCTATCCTTCAGGCATTTGTGATGCTGACTGGGCTTCCTGTCCCAACACCAGGAAGTCAGTTACATGATACTTGATCAAATTTGGAGATGCACTCATTTCTTGGAAGTCCAAGAAGTAGGCAACCATTTCTCGAAGCTCAGCTGAAGCTTAGTACATGAGTCTTGCAACTACAGTGGCAGAGATTGTTTGGCTTGCAGATTTATACAAAGACTTGGGAGTTTCTTTGCATTTGCCTATTCCTATGCACAGTGACAGCAAATCTGCTATACAGATTGCTTCCAATCTTGTGTTCCACGAGCGGACTAACATATAGATATTGATTGTCACTTCATTCGGGAGAAGATTCATCAAGGTTTGGTGAACACCATCTATGTGCCATCTTCAGAACAACAGGCTGACATCTTGAACACGGGACTTCCTATTGCTCCACACAGTTATTTTCTATCCAAACTAGGAATAAAGAATATCTTCATATCTCCTAGCTTGGGGGAGGGGGAGATGTAAAGAAATTAGATAGATGCACTACGGTACACTGATGCTGAGCTGGACACTAGCTAGGTCAGCTGTACAATGTAGTTGGTTGGTTGGTTAATTTAGTATGTTAAGTGCGTGTAAATATTACTAGCTACAGTAGTTATTTAGAATATGGCTTCACTCTGTAACTGCATGTTCAACAGATCAGTCTAGAAGCTCTCAATTTTCCTCTTGCTTTGTTCTCATTCTTCTTCTACTCTTTACATCTTCGATCATGATTGAGAATCAGTCAACTTAACCATCACCTTCAATTACATCAACTTTGTCAAGAACAATAGCTCTTGCACAATAAACCTAGATAGATGTAACGTGCCATAGAGTTCCCATGCTACATTTAAAGGCACGTTCACCTCTATCTCATTCGAAAATTTCCCCTTCATTCTGCTAATTAATGGTGGTTATACGAGCGGAGCACGACGGCAACCAGTAGAAACTCTTGGTACTCGTTTGGTACGAGGGATAAAGGATAATTAATCCTGAAATTAAATTTAAAATAAGTTTATCCCACGTTTGGTTCAGATAAAATTGCGGTATAACTAATCCCTAGATTAGTTATCACGAGATTGTATTATTATTTTTATTCATATGAAAGGGTGGGATAACAATTTCAAAATAACTAATCTCGAGATAATTAATCTTGAAATAACTTATTTCCCAACCAAATGACCCCTTAGTAAGCTATAGTTTGTACAAGGGTATTAATTGTGAACGTGTTATATATTTGTTTTTTTGCTTGTATCATGGTATTTATAGTGAAGCATTTAGATAGAGATATTATTTATTTATCACGAAGATTTCTGGAGTTAAGAAAGAATTACACGAAATCTGTCAATGGCTGCATGCGCCGAGTTTTAAATTTGACACAAAATGTTTTGAGGAAAACTAATGCAAGAGGGTTCATAGAAATGCACAAATGAACGTCAAATTTTCTTTTTAACAATATTAGTAAGTTGGTAAAAATATCCCCTTTTGGTTTAGTTTTTCTCAATTCCAATCTCCTCCTATAAATTTAAAATGTCAAATGTCCATTCTTTCACCATTTTAATCCAATAATTCACTGAAAATTTTAACTTTAAGGAAAAACTTCTTTCAAATAGATCTATTCACCTTATGTTTTAAAAAAACATAAAATCTGTGTATTTCTAAGTATAATGATTTCAACAACAACTTGTACAGAAATTTCTAAACAAAAGGGCCAGCAAACTAAAAGGAAAGTAAATGTGACTACCTTAAAGCAATTTCGAAACTACTTTTCTATTTTAATTTTTGGTATATTGAGGCTCAGATCTGTGATAAAATCAGGGCAAAGTAGACAAAGCAACCGTCATGGCTGCAAACCTCGGTTGCACTATAATAAAATAGGCCTTACCGGGTCGCCCCGCCAATATACGGGACGCTCTATTTCAAATACCTTTTCAAATCCTTCAAGACTGCTCACATTCTAGAGTCCATTCAAAGTTGTTCTTCTTTTCGAGTAGTGAAAAGAAATGATGGCATTTTTTCGAAGATGGGAAATGAATTTACTCAAAGCAGCTAGTCTCCCTATCAACCTTTGAACCTCTTTCACGCTTGATACCTGGTTCGGAATGTTTTCGATGGCTGTAATTTTATCGGGGTTAACCTCAATCACCCTTTGCGACACCAGGAACCCCAGGAACTTAACGGAGCTGACCTCGAACACACACTTCTCGGGATTAAGCTTCATGTTATGCTTCCTTAAGATCTCAAAGGTTTCTTGCAAGTATTTAAGATGATCACCTGCGTTCAAAGACTTAACCAGCATATCATCTATGTAAACCTCCATAGTTTTCCCTATTTGTTTTTCAAATATTTTGTTTACGAGCCGTTGATAAGTGGCTCCAGCGTTCTTTACCCCGAAAGGCATCACATTATATAATATGTGTCGAAGTTCATTATGAACGAAGTTTTTTCCTCATCCTACGGTTCATCTTGATTTGGTTGTACTCGGAGTAAGCATCGAAAAAACTTATCAACTCGTGCCCGGCTGTCGCATCAATCATTTGATCAATATTTGGCAATGGGAATGAGTCCTTTGGCCAAACCTTATTTAAATTATTATAGTCTACACACATACAAACTTTATTATTCTTCTTTGCAACTACTACTACGTTAGCTAACTAGTCAGGATATTTTACCTCTTGGATTGAACCGATATCAAGTAAACGAGTTACATCTTCTTTGACAAATTTGTTTCTAACCTCGACAATAAGACGTTTTTTCTGTCTTACCAGAGGGATGTTGGGATCCAAGCTTATTTTGTAGACTGCCACTTCCAGCAGGATACCTGTCATATCCGCATGCGACCACACAAAACAGTCAACATTAAATTTAAGGAATTCGATAAATCCAGACCTGAGCTTGGGGTTTAGTCTTGTCCCCAAGTAGAACTTCCTCTCCAAGAAATTTTTGAACAATGCAACTTGTTCAAGTTCTCCCGCTGTGGATTTTGTTACGTCTGTTTCTTCTAGTACCAGGAAGTATCTTGGTACCTGATAGGATTCCGACGACTCCTCCCCCTGGTTGACTTCGCTCGGCTCAGGAGCAGGCGCTGGTTCCTGTAATTACTATGATGCATGCTCCTTCCCTTTGCTACTGGAAACTGAGATTGCATTCATCTCCCTTGCAGCCAGTTGGTCTCCTCTTATTTGTGTAATTCCATCTGGAGTTGGGAACTTCATCAATTTATGAAATATTGACGGTACGACCTTCATCTCATGCAACCATGGTCTCCCCAGGATAATATTGTAACGCATATCGTCGTCCACTACCTCTAAAAGGGCCATCTTCATTACCCCCTCGTCATTCGTGGGCAGCAGGATCTCTCCTCGGGTAATCACGCTTGCCAGATTGAACCCAACGAGGAGTTTTGTGGTCGGAATGATACTTCTAGTGACGCTTCTAGGATCTCTCCTCGGGTAGTCACGCTTGCTCCAACACTCTCCACTAGATAATATTTGCCGAACATCCTAGGTCCACCAAAACACGTTTAATTTTAAAATCTAAGACATTTAAAGAGATTACCAATGAATCATTATGCGACAGCAACAGTCTATCTGCGTCTTCTACCATGAAAGTAATGTCGTCCTCAGTGACTTCCTGGAGTCTCTTACTGTGTGTCACTAACACCTTCGTCTTTTTTTTCACAAAAAATGTCACACCATTAATCTCGTTCCCCCTAAAATCATGTTTATCGTCAAACATGGAGGATCTTCTCCTGCTTTCGAATGCTCCGCGTTAACTCAATTGTGGCTGTAAATTGTTTTTAGCCTGATCGCTCAAGAATTACTTGAGATGGCCGTTTTTGGTAATGTCACCACTTTCTCGTGTAGATGTTGGCATTCCTCTGTCCGGAGGACGTTGGTCCCATGGTATTCGCACCACAAATTAGGATCCCTCTAACTGGGATCGGATCTCATCAGCTTCGGGAACCGTGCTTCCTTAATGTTCCTCATAGCCAATATTAGCTCCACTACACTGACGTTAAAGTTGTATTCGGAAAGCATGGGATAAGAGGAGTCTCGGGAACCCAACATCTCCTTGTCCTGCAGTGTTATGTTATTTCGACCGCGATCAGCTCTCCTATCAGTAGCGAATCTATTTGCCGACCAGAAACCTTTACCGCGTCCTTCGGCCCGTTCATACGGCAAAAAACCGACCCCTTGAAGACCGCCGATCTGTGTCGAAATCATCATTTAATTTCTTTCTATTCTTCTCCCGGTCCCGACCCTAGGTGCTGTCTTAAAGCCGAGCTGGCCATCCTGAATTCTTATCTTTGACTTGTATCGGTTATGAACATCCGCTCATGTTGTTGCTTGGAACTCGAGCAGACTTTCTGTCATGACCCAAAATCCCATCACACGCGTCGTGATGGCACCTAGTCTCTAAGACTAGGTAAGCCGATTTCAATTACATTTTGCCATCACGACGCCTGTGGTGGGATTTTGGGTCGTGACACTTTCTTTCAATTTACTAGAAGCATCAGAACTTCTCGGATTCAACCCTTTAGTAAACACTCCCGCTTCCCATTCGTCTGGTACCGTCGGGAGCAGCATCCTTTCTTTCTGGAATCTAGTCACGAACTCCCGCAGCAATTCGGACTCTCCTTGTGCAATCCTGAATATGTCGGCCTTTTGGGCATGTACCTTTCTGGCCCCGGCATGGGCCTTAATGAAAGAATCTGCGAGCATCTCGAAGGAATCTATGTTATGATCGGGCATGAGTGAATACCATGTTAGGGATCCTTGTGTAACGGTCTTCCTGAATTTCTTCAACAAGACTAACTCAATCTCGTGCGGAGATAAATCATTTCCCTTCACCGCCGTTGTATAGGTGGTGATGTGCTCCTAAGGATCTGAAGTCCCATCATATTTCGGTACGTCTGGTATTTTAAACCACTTCGGGATCAACTCTTGTGTCGCGCTTGGTTTGAACAGCAATTGGGTATATTTCTTTGAGTTCGATCCTTTCAACATTGGTGGTACACTCGGAATCTGATCCATTCGGGCTTTTATTTCCCTCATAAATCGCATGAGTTTGGTTTTAAAGGGATCATTCTCATTGTTGTTATCAGATCCGCTAACGTTCCCCTTGACCCCGCTGAAGCCGACTTCGCCCCTCGAGGTGTTGTTGTCGACCCTCTGTGTTGTTTGATTTGCGAGAGCACTAAGAGGAAGTAGACCTCGTCCATTCATGTTGTTGGAAGTACCTGACAACGCTTGCTTCAATTCCGTCATGACCGGATCCTGTCGTGAGAGATGGCCCATAATTATTTTTTTGTTTATCTCTCAAGATCCTTACTATTTCAGCGACGTGCTCGTCTTCAGCATCATCAGGAGTTGCTTCTCGAACATATTGCGGATATTTCCCACCGTGGACTGGCGTGGCCTCATACCCCTTGTTGCGAGTTTCACTGATTGAATTTTCGTGCTCAGGCTGATTTCCTTGGGCCTCAACATTGTGTGCGATGTTGACGCTGTTATCTGCCTTTTACTATGATTTTTGCTAAGAACGAATAATCAAACGAGTTAGTAATAGATGCAAGGATCCACTCAATTATACAATTGTCAAAGTCCCACGGTGAGCGCCAAACTGTTTGCCCGTAAAATGATACAATTGAATTTATACGTGGTTTATAGATAAATGAATTAATTTGATCCTAAAATGATAAATGAATTAAGCAAGAATGTAAGACTTAGCCTTGAAATCGAAATAAAACTGCAGAAATCTCGGTTCCGCGGAGGCAGTAAGAACAATATTAGTAAGCAAGGATAAAATAGTATTATGCTTTTGAGCAAAGTATAGTATTAGTTTGTCAGAAAATTCGTCCCCTTATGATGATTGTTGAGTTCTCTATTATAATGGTGTCTAGGGAACAAGGTCCTAAAATCAATTCCTTCGTAAATGACAATTATGAGGGTCATTGAAGAATGTGTAACGGATATGCAGTGAATGTCATATTCTATGTAACGGACTATATATTTAATGCTATAATATATTCTTCTTTAAATGCTATCGGGTAGCAGACATTTATTTCGCCTTCATAAACACCACTCTCTTCGGGAACAAACAAGATCGTTGCCTTCGGACCTGGTCGACTTTTGTCTTTGGCTGCACAAGTCGCTTTATCATGCGAGTATTTAATATGAACATATTTTACCCTATACAACATCGTGTTTGAAGTGATGAAATGGTTTTAATTTTACCTTGAGGTAAAAGTAATTTTGAGAGTCGAGTTTTATTTACTAGTTATTGTTATTGATTTATATCTATTTTCTGGTTCTTATATTGCTTTCATTATCTCTTGATTTTTCGTTGATAGTACTGATATAGTATTTTTTTTCGTCGTCTTGAACCGAGGGTCTTTGGGAAACAACCTCTCTACCCCCTCAGATAAGGGTAAGGTCTGCGTACACACTACATTTTTCATACACCACATGAGATTTTACTGGGTTGTTGTTGTTTTAGTATTACCATCACCTTCCATTACCTTCACGTTCCCCTTTATTTTGTTAATTAAGGGTGGTTAGCACGACGACAACCAGCGAAAACTCTTAGGGCTCATTTTGTACGAGGGATAAAGGATAATTAATTTCGAGATTAAATTTATCCCACGTTTGGTTGAGATAAAATCGCAGTATATAACTAATCCAAAGATTAGTTATTCAAGATTGAAGTATTATTTTTATTCCTCTAAAAGGGTGAGATAACAAATTCAAGATAACTAATTCAAAGATAATTAATCATAGAATAACTCATTTCTATGTCTAAGCTATAGTTTGTACAAGGGTATTAATTGTGAACGTGTTATATATTTGTTTTTTTTGCTTGTATCACTGTATTTATAGTGGAGCATTTAGATAGAGTTTATTAATTTGTCACGAAGATTTCAGGAGTAGAGAAATAAATTATACGAAATCTGTCAATGGCTGCATACACCGAGTTTTGAATTTGACACAAAATATTTTGAGGTAAACTAATGCAAGAGGGTTAATTGAAAATGCACAAATGCACGTCAAATTTTCTTTTTAACAATATTAGTAAGTCAGCAAAAATATACCCGTTGTTTTTCTTTTTTCTCATTTCCAATTTCCTCCTATAAATTTAAAATGTCAAATGGTTCATTCTTTCACCATTTTAATCCAATATTCACTGGAAATTTTAGCTTTACAGAAAAGCTTCTTTCAAACAGATGTATTCACCTTATATTTAAAAACATAAATTCTATATATTTCTAAGTATAATGATCTCAATAACAACCTGTACAGAAATTTCTAAACAAAAGAGCCAGCAAACTAAAAGGAGAGCAAATGTAACGTCATTAAAGCAATTTCGAAACTATTTTTCTATTTTAATTTTTGGGGGGTATATTGAGGCTCAGATCTGTGATAAAATAAGGGCAAAGGAGACAAAGCAACCGCCATGGCTGCAAACCTCGGTTGCACTACAATAAAATAGTGCCTTACCGGGTTGCCCCGCCAAGATACGGCCCGCTCCATTACCCCGACGCGAGCTCTAGACTACACCTTAATCATCACAGCCTCATCCATTTCAGTAACAATAAATCATTAAATTGGACCGGAGGGAGTAATAATAATAATAACAATAACGAAGATGATGATGATAATGAGGAAGAAGCAGAAGCAGAATGTTAGATCTGGCAACTTTAGCTGTCTCCGTATATATATATATATATATATATATATCCGTATTATGTGTGTGTATATATATATATCGTATATGTGTGTGTGTATAGATCAGAGCTTGACCAAACAGACCCTAAAGATAAATGGTGGTTTATTAGCGCCGCGTTTGGTGAAAATGGAAAAGGAAATCATAGGCAAAAAGAACAGAGAGAGGGCAACCACCATTAGAGACTCCCAACTACCTCTCTGCTGCCTCATTCTTTCCGTCTAGAGTTTATTCACACAGTCACACTGAATCGGTTTCGTCGAGAAGAGTATATTTATAGTCGTACCCTATAGTATCTGATTTTACATTTATGGCCTTAATTTTACCCCGTATTTGCAAAAACTG